>NC_034593.1:141546526-141550050 GCF_900095145.1 Mus pahari | reverse complement strand
GAGAACCCTGGCTCACTGGATGGAGAATCCTGGCTCACTGGATGGAGAACCCTGGCTCACTGATGGAGAACCCTGGCTCACTGATAGAGAACCCTGACTCACTGGATGGTGAACCCTGGCTCACTGATGGAGAACCCTGGCTCACTGATGGAGAACCCTGGTTCACTGATGGAGAACCCTGGTTCACTGATGGAGAACCCTGGCTCACTGATGGAGAACCCTGGCTCTCCTGGCCTCTGCTTCTGTCTTCCAGCTGTTATCAAGCATCCCATCTGTTTGCCATAAAGTTTGTTATGTACAAAAAAGGAATTAATTAGGGGGGAATCTAGTACTTAATTACTTAAAATAGAAGCCACATTATCAAGAGTGGTAAAAGAAAGCTGGGAGAAAGCAAGGCATGCAGATACCTTGTGCTAAGACAAAGAAGCAGGAGTTCTTATTCTCCCTAACAGTATTCCCACACCCCCTAACTCCAGACTGAACTTTTTGGTTCTTTTTCTTACTCCCATCCCACTTCTGCAAAACGGATTTATTCGTACTAAAGGATAAAGGTTACTGAACAAGACTATTACTGAAGGCATGTAATTTGCAGTCATTATATCCCACCTCTGTATAATTTCTGTAACTGTTTAGTATAAATAACAGAAAACACTTCAGCATGTTGGCTCTGTGTGTTTCCCCATTACACCATTTGTAAGTTACAATCATTCAGTTATAGCCTAAACTTCTCTTTGTATATGGTATTAAAAGCCACAGTCAAGTTAGATCATGTTAGGATCTACTTTACTGCAAGGGTCATCTAGAAGCTCAAGTACACAGGGACAAGCCTCTCTCAGAAGCTAGCTCATATAATTATTTCTGCTGCAACTTCCCTAACTGCATTGCTATTTCTCATCTCGAACTTCTTGCTAAACACCCAATATTTAGGGTCAAAAAAAAAAAAATCCAACAGCTGTTTCGTGTTCTGTCTGCTCTTTTTCACATTCCTGCCTTTTAATGAGAGATTTGCAGCAGATTTCGTTTAAATGCACTGTAAAAGGTTCAGCTGTGTGCAATGAGATGGACTACTACGGTGGCCTGAATGAGCAGCCCCCGCCCCCTGACTCTCCCCACCCTGGGCTCAGGTGTTTGAAGGCTTGTTTCCCAGTTGATGGTGGTATTTGAGGCAGTTGTGGAACCTTTAAGAGGTAGTCTCCCTAGAGGAAGTATCCTGGGGGCTGGGTGGGATTTATGGACTTGGCCCACTTCTAGTTCACTTTCTCTGTCTCCTGAGTGTGGACAGAAACATGGTCAGCGGGCTTCCTGCCCTACTGTGCCTTCCTCACCAGAAGAATCACACACCCAAACAGCTTTTCCTTCTCTGCAACACTTATGGTGAGCAGCAGAGAGTAACTGATGCAGGTACCGTGACTCCACGTGCAAGGAGTCATGAACTCTGATCACCAAGTGGGAGGCCAATAAGAGAACAAATGCACTTTATTTACTGATTTACTCACCCATTCGTTTATTTACTTAGAGAGTGCATGTGTCACAGCATACGTGTGTGGTCAGAGGACAGCTTGAGAGACTTGGTTCTCTCTACCAAGTGGGGCTTAGGCCTCAAACTCAGGTCACTAGGCTCTGTGGCAAGTGCCTTTACTCACCAAGCCGTTCTGACAACTCATTGTGAATAGTCTAAATGGATTTTAGCTGTGTGTATGACACACATTCATAAACCTCACTTACACACACACACACACACACACACACACACACACATCCCTGTAGCTAACATAATTATGCCCGAGTCCTTCTCCATTGATTGGTGGATCCAAAGCAGGCCCTTCACCATCTCTGTGCTCCTGTTCCCCATCTGTGTTTTCTTCCTTGTTACACGAGACTAATTTAAAAATAAAGCAGGTCAAGAGCACTTGGAAAGTGGCCGGGACAAGTGACCAGAGATGATGACTGCTCTCACACACACTGGGAGAAAAGGGTTGCCAGCTCAGGCTTTGACGATGACTACACGTAAGAGAGTAGAAATATAATATTTCTTTGCACATGATATTTGAGGCTAGAAATATATGGACAATTGCAAGCCTTTTCTAAAACTGGTCTACACAGCACAGCACATAATGGAGCATTTGTCCATACGATTCCCTAGAGGACCAAACTCAAGCTGGGCCACAGTCTCACACATAGTCTCTCTCTCTCTCTCTCTCTCTCTCTCTCTCTCTCTCTCTCTCTCTCTCTCACACACACACACACACACACACACACACAAATCACACAATTAGAACCTCTACAAAACTTGTTTCTTAATCATTGCATCAAAGTTCTCCTGAGTTCAGAAAGCCCAGACACATGGTGGCTTTGGTAGTCATTACCCTATTCATTCACTATCAAAATAATTACGCATCCTCTTCCAACTAAATTGTGTTTCAAACAAAAATGTATGAAAATTAAGTAATTTTCAGAATAAGAGAAATATAAAAGTAGTCCCTTCTCTTCTTCCTGGTATTATAACCACACTCTAAACAATTAAAAACAGACAGACAAACCAACAAAAGAAAACCTTTATTTGGTCAGGTCAGCTAACCTGCACAGCAGAGAGAGATCTATATCGCAACTTTAGAAACACAGCAAAAGTTTGCAAGACCCATACAGGGGAACGCCAGGGCCAAGAAGTAGGAGTGGGTGGGCAGGGGAGCAGGGATGGGGGAGGGTATAGGGGACATTCGGGATTGCAATTGAAATGTAAATGAAGAAAATATCTAATAAAATAAGTTAAAGAAGCACAGCAAAAGGGAACAACTGAAAGATTGTAACTAGCCTGGCCATCTCCTTAGAAACAGAAGACATTTTGTTACCTTTCTGTTTTTTACCTGCAGCATCAACCGCAGTGATGTCTCCGCACCAGAGGTAGGCGTGAATAAGCAGACAAGTGGGTCAGCATGAAGCAGGTCAGTGGGATCCATACATGTATGACTCCTTAGCCTGCTGTCTATCACGTGCTGGTCTCAGTCTCGATGCCTGGAGAATGCTAGAGGGAAGCCAACTGGCTTTTAATATAAATCTAAACAGCAGTTAGAGATTGTAGCCTCTGCTAGAATAGAAACAAAGTTTCCTGCTTAGTGCCTCTACCATCTTTTTGTTTTTCTTTGGTTTGATTTGGCTTGGTCTTTTTTTTTTTTTTTTTTTTTTGACAGGGTTTTTCTGTGTAGCCCTGGCTGTCCTAGAACTCAGAAATCTGCCTGCCTCTGCCTCCCGAGTGCTGGGATTAAAGGTGTGCACCACCACTGCCCAGCTCCTAGGTATTTTTGAGTCTCACTAGTTTTGGCCAGCCTAGAACTTGATATGTAGACCAGGATGGCCTTGAACTCACAGAGATTGACATGCCTCTGCCTCCCAAGTACTGGGAGTAAAAGTGAGTGCCACCATGTTAGGTGTGGGGACATTTTCTATATCCATTCATCCGCTGATGGACATCTAGGAGTATTCTGTTCCCCAGGTAGTGTGATGAGTGCCACCATGTTAGGTGTGGG
>NC_034593.1:141539075-141546496 GCF_900095145.1 Mus pahari | reverse complement strand
TCTGCCTCTGCCTCTGCCTCTGCCTCTGCCTCTGCCTCTGCCTCTGCCTCTGCCTCTGCCTCTGCCTCTGCCTAAGTGCTGGGATTAAAGGCGTGTGCCACCACTGCCTCGCAACATCTAATCTGAAGATAAACTACGAGTTTGTCCAACAACTGAAACACCATAAACACAATTTCAGAAACCATGACATGTTAGGATTAACTCATCTGAATGAACTTTTCTGCTTCACCAATTAAACTAACATTTTCCACATAGGGTCAATGCCATTTGTCAAGTCATTAAAACATACTATAATTTCCCAGAACCTACTAGATTATTTTATGATGTTTAATGATGTTTTATGATGTTTATCATGATATCATGGAACCTTATAGGTAATGAAATCATAGTTTCCAAATAATACATTAAATCTTTTATATATTTTATTAGCTTAAACATTTTCATATTCCCTGGGAAGATGTGGTCTTCATTTTGCAAACAAGACTAGTCATCATGCTTATAGCTGTTGAAAGCAAAATTCAAAACCAGATTGACTCACCTCCAAAGCTGGTACTTGGAACCATTGCCCTCCCTCCTTTGGGAGCCTACAGATCTGCATCCCAGTTATTCACACACACACACATACACACACACCAAAACAAAAAAACAAACAAACAAACAAAAAACAAACCAAACAAAGAAAACCCATGCATGAATCCTGTCACAGTGCATACCTCTGGGTTTCTAAGGCTGGTCAAACACCCAGAGGAAAAATCTGGGGTTAAATCTGGCTAAGGGAAGCAAAGCCCCAACCACATGGCAGGGCTTAATGTCAGAAAATGTTGATCCCATAACCTGCCCATCTATAGCAACTAATCCCTCTGAAGGCTTGGTTGGCTGCAACTCTGATGGGAGGCAGCTGTGCACGCTGCTTCTGGGTAGCCCAGTTACTATGTCTCCTGTTTATGGGTGCACACTGTGACTGCCCCACAATAGAAGGCCAACAGCAGGCCAACTGGCTGGAGACACAGGACTAAGGTGGTAGCTAAGCAACCTGACTGGCTCTCATAGCTGGCATCTGTTGCTTTCAGGAATGCATATCTCCTAGACTTCCAAAACAGATGTGTTCACACCCTGATGGCCCCTTGGCTGCTTTGCTGGCTCTGCGGGGAGGACAGGCAACAGATATGGCTGCTGGCAGCCTCAGAAAAAGTAGGTTCACAACATTTATCCCACTCTTTGGTTTCTTTTCATTATCCTTCAGAGCTTCTTAGCTAAAGCCTAACGGAGGCCTTTTAAAAAATACTTATTAATATCTTTACCCTAGATAACCTTTACAAAATAGTTCGTTTCCTACTTCAAATGAAAGAAAGCAAAAAAGTAAAGAAAAACAGTCAGTTTAAATTGACAAATTCTGTAGCCAGTACCTGTGAACAATGTCAGACGCTCCTAAGAAGAAAGCATGCTTACTTGTGTCTAACCTAAGGCAGTCCACACAGGCAATATCTGGACTAGTAGCATTTGTAAGTGCATCAGTAGCATTTGTAAGAGCATCTTTGTTTTTCTTGAGTTCAGCAAAGGTGTTTCAGCCCCTAGCCTTTCGGAGTTAAGTAAATTAGCTGTAATTCTGTACAATAAGTGAGAAGCATGGCAGGTGTGCGCAGATACTTCACGTATCTGCTAGACATCACCATGTCTCCTTCAAAACTTTAAATACCGTTACATTTAAGGCCAAGTTGAAATTTCTGCAGTTATAAATTTTTCTTAGAGTCACCAAACTGTGTTTTCAACAACCATGATACCACAAAATCAAAACAAGAAAAAAAAACCTTACTTTGATTTTAATTGTCTGTAAAACTTCTATATGACCTGCACCAAAAAAAAGAAAAAAATTCTCACCTGATGGTGAGGGGCCATACTTTTAATCCTCGCACTTGGGAGGCAGAGGTAGGTGGATTTTTATAAGTTTGAGACCAGCCTGGTCTACAAAGCTAATTCCAAGACAGCCAGGGCCATAGAGAAACTCTGTCTCAAACGAACAAACACACAAACAAAAAACCCAAAAAACAAAAACAAAAGAACAAAACCGAACGAAAATTCTCAATTTATCTGCCTCTTAATGATTAGGTAAAAGAAATATTGTAGGTGAGTGTTTTGCCTATATGTGTATATGTACACCAGGTAAATGTCTGGAACCCACAGAGCTCAAAAGGGAATTGAATCTCCTAGAACTGGACTTTGGATGGTTGTGAGCTGTCCTGTGGAAACTGGGAATTGAGCCTGGGGGCTCTGCAAGAGCAGCAAGTGCTCTTAACAGACAAGCTATCTCTCCAGCCCCTGGTTGGAATTTTAATCCTTTTTATCTAAAATAACCATTACACTTAATTTTCCCAACACAAATGCTCTGCTAGAATATCTCTTGCTTCTATCTTTACATCTTTACACTAAAAAAATTAAAGAATTATTTTTAATATCTGAGCCATAGCCCCATCAGAGACGTTAACAAAATATAACCAAATATTTTAACATGAGTAGGAAAAAGGAACATGAAGTAGTAAAGAGATGCTTATGGAGATAAGAACACTCGGTCGTGGGGCTGTGGACCTGGGTGTGGTCTGCCTTCACTTGCATCCTTGACTCCTACCTCCTGTCTCTGTGATGTACAGATGAGCAGAGTGTAGTCGGTGTGCACCCCAACTCTGCAGTGAGACCTCCAGGTTTACACATACAGCTTTATACCTGCAAGTCAGTGACCTTGGACAGTGACTTGGCCTCTCCTCTTTCAGTTTCCTTTGCTGCAAAATGGGGCTGGTAACATTAACTGCTATTTAAAGATTTGACAGAGATGGGGGAGGGGAGGCATTGCATTTTTGTCTTATTCTTATCTCTGTTAAATGTCATGGGATGCAGCGAAGGTATGTTTACACCAGAATGAATGGAGAGAATGGGATGATGCTAAGTCTAGAATTGTTCCTAATCATGCATATAGAGATAGACATAGACATAGATACAGATATAGAAATAGATATATAAGTCTAAAATCATTCCTAATATGGGAGTTTGTGTGTGTGTGTGTGTGTGTGTGTGTGTGTGTGTGTGTGTGTGCGTGTGTAATGTTTTTTATTCCCAATTTGACAGGATCCATAGTCATCTTGGAGAGACATCTCTGGGCAAGTCTGAAAGGAGTTCCTAGACTGGTTTACTTGAGATGAGACACTCTCCTTAAGTGTGTGTGTCACTATGTCACAGGTTGGGATCTCAGACTGACTAGGAAGGAGAAGATGGGCTGACGTCAGGACTTGTTGCTCTGTGGCTCCTGACTGTGGGTGTTCAAACTCCTGCTCTGTGATGACAGTCTACACCTTCACACTGGGAGCCACGTAAACCCTTGCGTCAGGGTTGTCACGTTATTTTATTTTTCCCCACAGCAGCGAGACACCTTCACACTGCCTTGCAGATGTAAATTAAAGATGAAATCCTCTGCTCAGAGAAGAGTAGCTCCAGTGACTTCAGCAGAGTGTTCATGTGACTAAAGTGTTCATGCGACTCAAAGTGTTCGTGTGACTAAAGCAGGATTGTATAGCCTTGCTTTTCTGTGTGAGCATGAGTAGAGAGTAATACAGTGGCACATAAAACAGAGAGCCGAGAGAAAAATGAAGCCCTTGAAAACCCCTCCCACAAAAACAAAAATAAATAAATAGATAAATAAATAAATAAATTTCCCAGACTTTGGAAATTAAAAAAAAAAAAAATCTGTTCTTTTAAGGGGGTTGGGGGGAGAAAGGTGGCCGAATCCCACTGGTCACTAGGCCAGTGGGGACTCAAATGTTCACACAGAAGAGACCTAACCCTGAAGTCACTCAGGAGCTGGGAAGACAAACCGTGGGAGGGTGTGGGAAGAGTGTCTCTTTTCGAGCACTGCACAGTATGACTTTCAAATGTATAATTTTGAACAAAATATTATGAGTTTCTATATTTACATGTGAATAACACTGTAAACAAGCTAAACCAAAAATTGTATTTATACCTCATGCCACAAAGCAGCAGCAGAACGAACAGTCTTACTACGTTTTAAACAATTGATTTCATGCAACGTGTATTCCCTGACCACTATAGAACAAAGTTAGAATGAAATCATTAACCACAGAAATCTGGAATATTCACAAACACTCAGAATTTAAACACACGTTCCTAAATATCCATTGGGTAGAAGGAATCAGAAGGAAGATTTTAAGATGTAACCATAGCACAACATACCAGCTGAAGCTGTAATTAGAGGAATATTTAAAACTATAACCACATAGAAACAAATGCAGACTAAAAATAGAGAAAATTAATAAAGTTTAAAATCCATTACATGAACAATGAACAATGTTGACAGACTACTAGCTAAGTGACCAAAGAAACAGGTGTGGGGTGAGCCAAATTGTGACACTCAGGAATGAACAAGAGGGCAGTGCTACCAATCTTACAGACATTTTAAAAGATCAAAATGAACCATCAAGACCAACTATGTACCAAAAACGATGAGGAAAATGGGAAAAGTCTAGAAAGGCGAAGTGTTAAAAGGCTGGGTAGACATGCAGTAAAAAGAAACACTGAAATCATAGTTCACAAGCTCCACGTCCCCAAGTCTGGATGGCGTCACTGACAAATTCTACTAAATATCTAAAGATGTGGGCCTGTGTACCAGAGGCTTTCCAAGGAGATCTCTGGCCCTGCCTGGCCAAGAGTCCCAGTGAAGGGAAGTGAGTGCGGGCAGGAAGGGGAATTCACTTCCACCGCAGTTGGCTCCACCTCCATCTCTGCCATGCCGTCCAGGTTACTCAGTTACTCCACACCACCCTGTACTGAGTTGGGTCTGACTGGGCCCACAAGAGGCTGACTAGCCAGTGAAGAGTGCGGCAGAGCTTCAGGCAGCATTTCGGGAGAGCAGACCCAAGTGTTACAGCTCTTAGGACAGAAGCTCTCGGACGATGGAGTAGTTCTCACACACCTTTAGTCCTTCCAGATAGGATTCTTATATACAGTTTTGGGGTGGGTAAGGGTCTGACAACAGATACTTCTCATTGGCTTGGTCTGAGAGCTTTGAGGAAATCTTATTTGCATGTGGAAGGGCTTGGTGCTGCTCCTAAGTGACTGATGGCCACACACCTCTCTGTGGGGGCAAGGCTGTGGGAGCCTGTATCTGTGACAGGAGCCAGGGGCCCAGGAGGCATGGTGGAACATCTTCCGTTCCATGCAGGCAGAAATCACCACCCACTGCGTCACTGGGGTTCCAGACCTTTGATCCACCAGGGACCAGGCTGTCTGCGCACAGCCCACTATCCCACATAAAGACGTATGACGGCCAATCCATAAACAATCCTTCCCATACACACTTTTAAGCAGAAGCAAAGAGAACACTTTCCAAGTCATTTTAAAAGGCCAAAAGGTTGAGGCCTCAACCCTACACAAAGAACTATAGCAACTGAAGAGAGCTAGGAGCAAACGAGGCAGTCTTCCCCAGAGAAGAGCACACCAGCTGGTTATCTAATACCAAATGGTCAGCCCTGATGATATACATACAGGTAATGGTTAATGAAAAAAAGAGGCCATGAAATTGAAGAAAGAAGGGAGGGATATATGAGAGGGTTTAGAGGGAGGAAAGGGGGGATTTTAATTATATTATAATCTCAAACATTTAAATTAAGAAAAGATAGGCCAATATTATCCTAATGCTAAAACCAAATATATCACTTTGTAATAAGAAAACCAGACTGAAACAATATGCTGGTAAGTCACTTCAGTGACTCTCTCCCCACAGGGAAGTTGATTTATACAGCTCTTCACACCATACTACCCTTGTAATAGCCAAAGAGCCAAATGGGAGACCACAATGATTGCTTGTAGTACAATAGAAGGAGCAAGACAGAAGGCAAGAAAGTTGTTTACACATTTACACCATCACTCCCCCAGCTCCCAACATACAATGTGGAGGCGGTCCTGGCCCCAGCCTTGAAAGCCAGCACAGTTCAACACAGAAAAACCTGAGGGAGGCAAAGCCATTGAGCCTCTGCTCTCCCCCACCTCCAAGCCTATACCCACAAACTGATCCTTTGGACTCTAAAAAGCCAGTTGAGCACACTTTCTCCCCTACCATTCCCCCAACCTCAGTAGAGCCAGAAGTAAGATTTCTCCCATTGAGGGCTAGAGAGGAAATTGTATGTTAGATCTCACCAAGGCTGATGAGCCCCATCCACTGAGCGATCCAATCATCCCTCCCTTAGTCTAGTGTTCACTGACAGCCTCTGGGACCTTCCCAGTGCCCTGTAGAAGCCCAGCCCTGCTCAAGCCAACTTCTATACAAACCATTGTACTCCATCTCAGCAGCAGACATCCCACCCTGCCCTAGACTGTGGGGATCTAGGTGTATGACCCATCAGAAGCATCGGTGGCCACCTAATGGACATCCCACCACTACCCGCAATGCCAAGCAAAATAAAAATCATAATGATAATGATCTTTCTGGGGAAATAAGTAAAGTAAGGCAAAACAAGCAACTACATAGGAGCACACATCACCCTTCAAGGCAATATCTCCTACAAGGCAGAGTTCTAAGGTGTCTGGATATAGGCCACTGACTATACACAACAAATGTGGCCTAAGTTAGGCACCCATAGATGTTTACAGTGACAGACTCTCTTTTTGAGATACCTCTTTAATCATTATAAACACTGCACCAATTCCAGATTCAGCAAAACACAAGCTTGGCCTGCACTCTAATACTGAAACACAGACAGTACCCCAATAGTGGATTTGTAGGGAGTCTCAGCTTAGGATATCACCTAGTACTGAAATAACAGATATGTCCACTGACTCAGCAAAAGTGAGCAGATGACCTAGAATTTCTAAAAAGGAAAATGCAAACAAAAGAGCACTATAAAGACTGGAGTGAACACTGAATGTTTCAACATGATAGCCATGTCATGGGCCAGTACATGGACAGACTTTCAGACAGTAGTGCAAAAACTATGTCACACGCCAGTTGCATGTAAAGACTTTCAGACAGTCATGACATGGACAGACTTTCAGATATTCATGATAAGATGCTGTTTCTTTGTCACTATGGTAAATATCTAAAAGAAACAAATTAAGAGAGGGTTTATTTGGGCTCACAGTTTGAGTGGGATCAGGCCACGGTCACTTGTTCTCATGCCCATAGATAAAACATGATGATGTGTGGGCAAAAATTGCTCTTTCCTTCTTGATAAACAGAAAGCAGACAAAAGGAAACACAGAAGAAGTCAGGAAAAAAGACCTATCCCCAGCTGCCTACTTCTTCCAGTTAGGACCTCCTGTCTTTTTTTTTATTATTATTATTTTCTTTATTTACATTTCAAATGCTATCCCGAAAGTTTCCCATACCCCTCCCCCCACCTCTGTTCCCCTACCCACCCACT
>NC_034593.1:141535024-141539064 GCF_900095145.1 Mus pahari | reverse complement strand
GGCGGGGAAAGGTGCCGGGTGCCGGATCAGCCTGGGGGCTGTTGCCAGGCGAACACCCCTCCTTGGGCGGGACAGGCGCCGGACGACTGGGACCAGACCCGGGTCCCTCCTCTCCAGTCCGCTCTCTCCCCGGCAGTGCACCGGAGCAAAGATGGCTCACCTTCCACATCAGACCTGGGAGACCGCTTCTGGGCAGACACCTCTCCTCGGGCGGGAAAAGGCCCTGAATGCCGTACCAAGCCTTAGTACTCCTCCTGTCTTTTACCAATAATGCCAGAGTATTGTGAAGCCACCAAGAGATTGGTTAATTGGATAATTCAGAGCCCCCATGACTGAATGTCTCTGGGTATTTTTTTAAGTTGATGTGGTTGATAGTAAAGATCAGCTCTCCCAAGTAACCTCACAAAATGGGCAAGATAAAAAAAAAAAAAAACCAGAGATTAACTATGTGGCAACTTATTGACACATTAAAAAAAAAATCGCAGTTGGAAAATTCATGAGTAGATGTTTTAAGGAAACTCGGTAAGTTTTCAAGAAAACAAAATAGTTGACTATTCCAACAACAATAACAAAAAAATAACATGAAACATAACATCTTACAAGTGAATTTTAGAAAATCAAATATAAATCTGTAAGTTGAAAAGTAACTAAGCAAAATGTAAAATATGATAGGTTATAAATAGGAAAAGGGTTAAAATAGAAGCAAGAATTCGTAAGCTTGTTTGCAGGCAGGGTATTTGAAAACACATCATATGAGAAATAAAAACGACAACAGCAACAAAGTATACAGAAATTTGGGGCACAATTACAAGAAGAGTTGTTCAAGTTAGCGGGCTCAAAAGGGAACTGAAAATATAAAATTACAGAAACCCTCATACAAAGAGTTAACATAAACCTTTCTAGGGAAAGATAAATATTAAAATACAAAAAAAAAGCCAAAGGTCACTGGTCAAATTTAATGTAGCCAATGTTGCTCCCAAGACACTGTATAATTCATCTCTCAAAGTTTAAAGACAGAGAAGATTCTCAAAGCAGCACAAGAAAAGACAAATTACAGAGAAGGACTTTACAACATGGTTTCCAGTAGACCTTTCATCATTACACTCATAGGCCAGAAAGGCACCAAACAAGAATTCCACAATAGAAAAACAAAAACTGTCAGTCAAAGGTTCTATACCCAGCACAACTATCCTTTAGATATGAAAGTAGAAACAAAGGTATTCTCAGACAAAACCCAATAGAATTTATTACCACCAGACTTATCCTGTAAGAAATTATAAAGGAGGTCCTTCAGGCTGAAAGCAAGAGACACTAATGACTAAAACAAAATTATCCAAAAGGTATGAAATTCACTGGTGTGGCTAGCTATGCATTCTATTGGTTCTGCTCTAAAGAACCCTAATGCAGTGCCTCAAGCACTCTATGGACTCAATGTTTATCCACTACTTGGGATGATTTGTAGCTCAGTGATAGAGTGCTTATCTAGTGTGTGCCAATCCTGGGCTTGATACCCAAAACTTTATAAAAATATACAGTCTTTTTATATCAAAAGTTATATAAAAACCAGAAAAACAAACCCCAAAACAAAACTAAGCAAAACCAGAGGTTTTACATTACTTGACTTCAAACTAAACCACAAAGCTACAGTGTGTCACAATGTCAGGGTAAAAATCAGACACAACTATCTCTCACACAGGAAAGATCCTAGCAGTAAACCCATGCATTTACAGCCAGCTTATCCTCAAAGGAAGATTGTTAAAAACATGTGTCAGAAAAAGAGAAAATTTCAATAAATGGTGCTAGGGGAACTGGATATCTTTATACATAATGAATCTAGATGCCTATCTCTAACCGATGCAAAAATCAATTTTAAGTGGATTGAATCCTAAATGCAAGACATGAAACCTGAAACTCCTTGAAGAAAACGCAGGAGGTAAGCTTTTATATGCTGGAACCAGCATGAGGTGCTTGGATTTGATCCCAGAAGCACAGGAAACAAAAGCACAAATAGACAAATGGGATCAGACCAAACTGAAAACATCTACACAGGAAACAGAGACCATCTACAGAGAAAGGAGACAACTCACAGAAGGTGAGAAAACACTTGTGAACTATAAATCTGATCAGGATTAAAGTTCATACAAATCAATAGCTGGAAAATGGGATGGGGTGATCCAAACCACAGTTTCATTAGTCCAGGAAAACTAAATTCTGTTGAGTTAATTACGGTACTGTTGGTATAGTTAGTAGTCTGGTATTGTGTACATAAAATGACTGAGACTAGACTTAAAGGTTTTACTCTGCATATGGTGGTAACTGTGTGCTGCCACTAATGTACAAACTCTTCATAATGTGTATTAGTCTACACTGGCAAAGTAACATTTTCTCAGTCAGCTACAGATAGTATATACCTTACTCCTCTTTTATATTAAATAAATCAGGAAATATGCTATCACCCAGTGAGATCTCAGGCATCCTAAAGTTCTATTTCAGTGCATGGCACTTGTGTGTATGGCTGGTGTGTCAACAAAGCCTACTATACTGCTAGATGTATAAAGCCACAGACATATATAATTACACATGGTGCATAATACTCGATAGTAGTTATAAATTCCTATGTATGTTAGGTACTGCTATGCTATGTTAGCATTTTGTTGGAGTGTCTTCCTTATTAAAAAGCATTTGCTTTAGCAAATGCCATGTCATGCCAGGAACATGTTCATACAATTCACATCTCTTCATCTCAGTGGCCATATTGAGTGACTCGGTGGTACTGCCTGGTTTGAGCAAGCACACTCTGCGAAGCTTGCGCAGAGACAGAGATCTAGTGCTTTTCAGGATGTTCCCGCCATTAAATGACGTGTGACTGCATATTGAAACCTCATCCTATTTATTGTAAATACATAACTCTGTCGGTGACGCTTCCACAGAGCTGGGTAGAAAAGATGTGTGGCTAAGCGTCTAAAGTGGGGAGATATGCCCCCTCCTCACTCCATTCTTGGCTGTCCTTCACAAACAGACTGTACAAGCTGATCCTAAGTTGTTAAAATAAGCAAATAGGGGAGAATGGGAAGGTTCCACCTGGGTGAACTGCCAAACATGTTTCCAGCCAAAACTTCAACCACCAGGGGCTCTTTGCAAACTCAAAGCACAGCATCCACATACATCTAGAGACCTGGGGTGCCTTCAGGACAGTTTATTCCTGTGCCTTACCTAAGAGAATCTATGCATGCACTCGAGGAAAACACCTTATCCTATAGTAGAAGAGGTGACTAGTCCTAACAAGTGATGTTGAAGGTAGCTTTAAACAGGGGTCCAGGCTGTCCTGGAAGGGTTCAGTGGTGATGAAAACACAGGAATTAACTTAGCTTCCAACCAAGACTTGCTGAGCTCTCTTCTCTCAACACAGCCGAATTGTCAGTGTCCCTCCGGTAGTAGAAAGAGGCCGAGAAGCCAAAGGGCTGAGCACCTGACTCTACCACAGACAGCACTGGGAAGGGAAGCACAGACAAAGGGAAGTCTCTCAACCTCTCTGGGCCTCAGTTCCTCCATTATGAGCTTAACAGATGAGGTCTATTCTGCTACCAGGTATAACGCTGCAAAAAGCAATAGGCACAGTGTACATAAAGGGATACTGCAAAAGGCAAAATTCCACATGAACCTGAATAACATAATGAACTGGCACTTTACCCACTGAGTCACCTTCGCAGCCTTGTTGGGTATCTTAAAGGACATGATCTATATAAAACTACCTAGCAAAGTGCTGGCCCATAAAGCTACCTCATAAATGTATGCCTACTCTCACTTTTACTATATCCTAAGGTATACTTTGCTACAGCACTGGACCTACAGTGTGCTGCCCAAACCCTGCATTTTGCTTTGGTGAATACAAAGACCACAAGGACCATGGCTCTGTTCTTCCCAGGGAGAGAAGAGACAGAGACAGAGCATCAGGGAAACTTCTGTGGACGTTGTTAGCCTGAGCTCTAGCTGGAATCTCTCTCTCTCTCTCTCTCTCTCTCTCTCTCTCTCTCTCTCTC
>NC_034593.1:141526806-141534934 GCF_900095145.1 Mus pahari | reverse complement strand
ATATATATATATATATATATATATATATATATATATATATATATCCTAAAGTTTAATTCTTCTATCCCAAGAGTCAAGATGACTCATCGTAGCCTCTAAGACCCTCCATAGCTGCAGACAGGATGCACACACAAGTCACTAATAGTTGATTCCTGATTTCTGAGTGGATGTGTTGTATATCCATGGACTATAGCCTCTCCTAAGCCTACCCTGCCTCTCCTACTGCCATATATACCATCTTACAGAAGATACTCTGGGAAACAGAACGCTGTGGCTGAGAGCACGCCAGACTAGGACTAGGTGACTGGGAGGAACTGACTTCTGACTCTATTCTGTCTTCTGACTTGGGTGAGTCATCTTACCTCCCTTTGCTTGAGTTTTGTTCTCTGTAAAACAATGACAGTTGCGTCTGCCTCAATCCCATCATGGAATAAGAATGATTACAAGGTGAAATCACACGTGAACAAGATTACATGTAATAAGACGAGCAGTGGTGGCGCACGCCTTTAATCCCAGCACTTGGGAGGCAGAGGCAGGCAGATTTCTGAGTTCAAGGCCAGGGATACACAGAGAAACCCTGTCTCGAAAAAAAGAAAAAAGAAAAAAACAAAAAAAGAAAGAAAGAAAGAAAGAAAGAAAGAAAGAAAGAAAGAAAGAAAGAAAGAAAGAAAGAAAGATTACATGTAATAGAGACCAGCAGCTCCGTGAGAAAAACAGATAGTACAGGCCCTTACTTTTCTTTTTCTTATTTTTTTTAAGATATTTTCTTTATTTACATTTCAAATGTTATCCCATTTCCTGATTTCTCCTCCAAAAAACACCCTATCCCATCCCTCCTCCCCTTACTCACCCACCCATTCACCTACACTGGGGCACCAAGCATTCACAGGACCAAGGGCCTCTCGTTTCATTGATGTCCAACAAGGCAATCTTCTATTACATATGCAGCTGGAGCCATGTGTACTCTTTGGTTGGTGTTTTAGTCCCTGGGAGCTCGGGGTGGGGAAGGGTACTGGTTAATTCATATTGTTGTTCCTCCTATAGGGCTACAAGCTCCTTCAACTCCTTTGGTCCTTTCTCTAGCTCCTCCATTGGGGACCTTGTGCTCAGTCCAGTGTTTGGCTGAGAATATCCACTTCTGTATTTGTCAGGCACTGGCAGAGCCTCTCAGGAGACAGCTATATGAGGCTCCTGTCAGCAAGCACTTGTTGGCATCCACAATAGTGACTGGGTTTGGTGACTGTATATGGGAAGGATCTCCAGGTGGGGCAGTCTCTGCATGGTCATTCTTTCAGTCTCTGTTTCACACTTGGTCTCTGTAACTCCTCCCATGGGTATTTTGTTCCCCCTTCTAAGAAGGATTGAAGTATCCAAACTTTGGTATTCCTTCTTGAGTTTCATGTGTTTTGTGAATTGTATCTTGGGTATTCTGGGCTTCTAGGCTAATATCCACTTATCAGTGAGTGTATACCCATGTGTGTTCCTTTGTAATTGGGTTAACTCTCTTAGTATATATATTTTCTAGTTCCACCCATTTGCCTAAGAATTTCATGAATTCATTGTTTTTAATAACTGCATAGTATTACATTGTGTAAATATACCACATTTTCTGTATCCATTCCTCTATTGAGGGACATATAGGTTCTTTCCAGCTTCTGGCTATTATAAATAANGCTGCTATGAACATAGTGGAGCATGTGTCCTTATGACAAGTTGGAGCATCTTCTGGGTACATGCCCAGGAGTGGTATATCTGGGTCCTCAGGTAGTACTATGAACAGTTTTCTGAGGAACCGCCAAACTGATTTCCAGAGTGGTTGTACAAGCTTGCAATCCCACCAGCAATGGAGGAGTGTTCCTCTTTCTCTACATTCTCGCCAGCATCTGCTGTCACCTGAGTTTTTGATCTTAGTCATTCTGACTGGTGTGAGGTGGAATCTCAGGGTTGTTTTGTTTTGCATTTCCCTGATGACTAAGGGTGTTGAACATTTCTTTAGGTGCTTCTCAGCCATTTGATATTCCTTGGTTGGGAATTATTTGTTTAGCTCTGTACCCCATTTTTATAGGGTTGTTTGGTTCTCTGAAGTCTAACTTCTTGAGTTGTTTGTATATATTGGATATTAGCCCTCAATCGGATGTAGGGTTAGTAAAGATCTTTTCCCAATCTGTTGCCCTTATGTCCTATTGACAGTGTCCTTTGCTTTGTGATTTATGAGGTGCCATTTGTCAATTCTTGATCTTAGAGCATAAATAAGCTCTGTTGGTGTTCTGTTGAGGAAATTTTCCCCTGTTCCCATGTGCTTGAGGCTCTTTCCCACCTTCTTTTCTTTTAGTGTCAGTGTATTTGGTTTAAGAGGAGGTCCTTGATCCACTTAGACTTGAGTTTTGTACAAGGAGATAGGAATGGATTAATTCACATTCTTCTGCATGCTAACCACCAGTTGACCCAGCACCATTTTTTGAAAATGCTGTCTCTTTTCCACTGGATTGTTTTAGCTCCTTTGTCAAAGATCAAGTGACCATATGTGTGTGGGTTCATTTCTGGGTCTTCGATTCTATTCCATTGATCTACCTGTCTGTCACTGTACCAATACCATGCAGTTTTTATCACTAATGCTCTGTAGAACAGCTTGAGATCACTGATGCTGATTCCCCCAGAAGTTCTTTTATTGTTGAGAAAGTTTGTGCTATCCTGAGGTTTTTGTTATTCCAAATGAATTTAAAAATTGCTCTTTCTAACTCTATAAAGAATTGAGTTGGAATTTTGGTGATGACTGCATTTAATCTGTAGATTGCTTTCTGCAAGACATCCATTTTACTATATTAATCCTGCCAATTCACAAGCATGGGAGATCTTTCCATCTTCTGAGATCTTCTTCAATTTCTTTCTCCAGAGACTTGAAGTTCTTGCCATACAGATCTTTCACTTGTTTGGTTAGAGTCACACAAAGATACTTTATATTGTTTGTGCCTGTTGTCAACGGTATTGTTTCCCTAATTTCTTTCTCAGCCTGTCTATCCTTTGAATATAGGAAAGCTACTAATTTGTTTGAGTTAATTTTATATCTGACTACTTTGCTGAAGTTGTTTATCAGCTGTAGGAGTTCTCTGGTAGAGTTTTTGGGGTCACTTAAGTTTATTATCATATCATATGCAAATAGTCAAGGCCCATACCCAGTAAAAGCAATATACAGCAAACCAGAAGCCAACATCAAACTAAATGGAAAGAAACTTGAAGCAATACCACTAAAATCAGGGACTAGACAAGGCTGCCCTCTCTCTCCCTATCTATTTAGTATAGTACTTGAAGTTCTAGCCAGAGCAATTCGACAACAAAAGGAGGTCAAAGGGAAATAAATTGAAAAGGAAGAAGTCAAACTATCACTATTTGCAGATGATATGATAATATACTTATTTTTCTAATATCTCTTCACGTATGTGTAAATTCATCCTGGCTTCTGACTACAGCAATACTAAATAAAATGTCTTCCTCATGGGAGCCTCTCAGGATTCACCAGTCAGTCAGTCAGTCAGTCAGTCAGTCAGTCAGTCAGTCATTGAGCATTATGTGCAGGATGTGTTCCTTTACAGTAAATGGAAACAATGAATTTGGGGTGAAGGTGCCTAAGATCTGCCACCATGTAGCAGCTGTGAGTGAATTTCAAACTGTCACACCCTGTCACAGAACACAAGCAATGTTAGGCATTCTATAACACTGTCACAACGTTTTTACATGTGTGTGTGTGTGTATATATATATATATATATATATATATATATATATATATATATATGATGTACATGCATGTGTGCATTCACATGTATGTGTATGTATGTGTTCACGTGTATGTGGATGAACATGTATGTACAGGTGGATACANATATATATATATATATATATATATATATATATATATATATATATACAGAGAGAGAGAGAGAGAGAGGCCTAAAGTTTACCTTAGTGTCTGCCTTAATTTCCTTCACTTTCTTTCTTGTAGCAGAGTCTCTCAGTAAACCTAGAGCTGGCTAATTCTAGTTCATCTAGCTAACCAGCTTGCTCTGGGGACCCCTGACTCAGCTTCCAAGGGCAGAGGTTATAGGGGTGCTATATCTGGTCAGACTTTTACTTAGGCTCTGGAGATGAGAACCCTTGCCCTTGTGCTTATGAGCCAAACACTTTATTCACTGAGACATCCCCCACAGCTCTGCTGCAACATCTGACATATTCTGTGCAAACTGCCTAGCAGCGCGCCAGCCCATAGAGCTATTTAATGGATGGACACCATATCCCAAACCCAAGAGTTCTTAATCCCCATTTCGCAATCCCATGCAAACTTTTATGCATACACACAGACACAAGCACATTCTTCTGGAAAGGGTATGCGACTTCCCTCAGATTCCAAGCAGCTAAAGAGAGAGCCTGAGTAAAATCTGTAATTGTGATGCACTGCCATGGAGTGGAATATTCCAAAAGCTGATGGGCTGGTTGACAAGACTGAAGTTATCTCCCTTGATGCTGTTCCTGATTGTACTCCCTCAGGCTACTGCCTCTCAGTTCCATATTCACTCCCATTTCTCTGCCTGGAAGAATGAAGCCAGGGCCTGTACCTCTACCAATTATAGAACAGAAATCACAGCTGATCCGGGAGATGGACCTGCAAACCGTAGACCTTAAAACTGATGTGGCCGTGCCCTTGGACTTCAGTAAAACCAACTTCCTCTTCCTCGCCAATGGGAAATAGGATGCTGGCAACCCTGTCTTAATCCAGGTCTCACCTGAGGTTGATTGTCATGGAAACCCCATTGAAGCTAAGGCTTTGACATCCCAGGTGGCTGCTCCATTTCAATGTTATGTCAACAATGATGACCTGAGGTCTGTGGTGTGGAATGGACTGTTACACATTCTTCAAGTTCCTGTTTCCTCAAAACAAAATAACCTCAAGCTCACAGACTCTCAGCTTGGCTCAAAGCCATAAAGCTTTCATCACTGCTCCTTAAGAATGCATTGTTCCCTGTAACCAGGTGGCCCATAACACTGACAATAAAACTCAAGGGGTAATTGTAGCAGGAACTGACAGCCTGGTCAACCTTCCCTCACACATGGAGTCAGAAACTTGGAAGAAGCCTAGATGGAACTGACCATCTTGATATTCTCCCACAACAGGCACCATGCTGTCCTCCCCAACACCAACACCGGAAGCAGCTTCGCCCTCTGGTATCTGAAGAAACTGCCTTTCCTTTGCTTCAGAACCCGTGAAAGTGTCATTATGGCTTTGGCAGACAACAACTCACTTAAGATCGAGGTGGACCTACTACATCAGCTCCACTTACCACTGTCTCTACAAGTAGGGCTAAGTCTAGCATGCTCTCTGGGTCAAACACATGCTATGACTAAGGAGAGAAACTTACAGACACGCGAAACCCAGAAAAAAATTCACTAACACATTTACAGGAACTGTAGAGATGTGTTGGGTCTCATGAATACAACTAAGCATGTAAGAGAAGCAAATACAAACCATTGGCAAGGGCGTACCCAGCACAAAGATATGATGGGATACTAAAAAAATAGACCACCCAAGATTAGTTCAAAATTAAGTGAATATAAGATCACAACCGTGGGCAAGTGGCAAATATGTCGAAAATGTAAGGTTAAAACAATAAGGTTAAAGCACAAGCACACAACCATTCATAAAATAAGTATCTTTTAATGATATGAAGTGGTGAAAAGCCTTATAGTAAAGTACTATGAAAACAAGAGGCAGCTTAATATAGTTAAATAAAACCAGTAATAACAACAAAAAGAATGTTCACGCATGAATTATAATGAAACTACGAGACAAGAAAAGCAAAGACGTAGGATGCTGAGTATCTGAGCCAGCTACGATCTTCTTATTGTTCAGAAAGAGGCTGAAATGACTCTGTGCTCTCTCTCTCTCTCTCTCTCTCTCTCTCTCTCTCTCTCTCTCTCTCTCTCCCTCCCTCCCTCCTTATCTACCATCTATCTATCATCATCTATCATCTACCATATCTATCATCTAGCTAGCTAGCTATCATCTATCATGTATCTATCATCTATCTATCTATCTGTCTATCTATCTATCTATCTATCTATCTATCTATCTATCTATCTACCTACCTATCTATTGTGGGGAGAGTGCGCACACACGTGTGTGCAAGCGTGTGTAAGAGAGAGATCAGTCTTAGTGTTGCCCCCTAGGACACCAACTGAGTCAACTTCCAACTCAAATATCATCATACTTTTTCCGCAAAGATATTAAAATGTCTAAACAATCCTGAATAAAAATACAAATAGATGTATATCTTCCAATTTAACGCAGGAAGACAAGAAAAGGAAGCATATAAAAAAATAAGGCAAGCCAAAACTCTTGATTGCCTCCTTTGAGTCATGTCTGACCAGTCTGAACCTGTGTCCTGCTGACTGGAAGCTGAGGTCCCAGAACGGCCTTTCCTTTGTTGTTTTGATGGGTTCTGTGTCACTGCTTTAAGCTGATGGTGTTTCTTTTCTAATGCTGTGTGCCTTCTAGGTCTCAATTTATAGGATACACTTGAAGAAACTAAGTTAAATACAACTAAAATTCATGGGGGGAACACCCCAAGAGTTGGGAGAAGGACCCCCATCCAACCCCAGCTAAGTATTGGGGATCTGCGAGAGTGGACCCTGATCATGCCTAGTGCTCCTTTTGTGAACATGAAGAAGGTCTTAGAGCCATCTCAACAAAAGGTCTTAAAAATGTGCCATTGACTGGCCTTCTCCTGAGGTCATTCCTTACTTCCAATCTTTAGCCAGAAGAGTACACATGAGGAAAGTTCTGTATGAAAATTTAGCAAGTCCTGCCTCTTTGTACTTCCTTTCTTTCTTAAAATAATAATAATTAATAATTAATAATAATAACAATAACAATAACAAATGTCAGCTTTTAAGCTTTTATATGAGTATAAGTGGTGCCAAGGAAATAAATCAAAGGTGAGACAATTCCTATAAAATAAGTTAAAAATGTCATTGTGGTGGGTAATAGGGCTTAATACCCACAGAACAAGTTAAATTATTAGAAATTTAAATATAGAGAGGGGAATTTCTGTACAGAAGATGTATGTGAAACCCTGACAGAAAATCAAAATGTTAATCATGAAAAGGCCAACAAAGCAGAGAACTCAGTGTCTTCACTGATCAAAAATGGATCCAATATGCCTCCTTCCATCATTCGTATTCAGCAGAGAGTTCTAGATAATTCAATAAGTCAAGAAAAAAATAGAGTTGGTGAGAAGGTTCTATGGTAAAAGCACTTACTGCCAAGCCTGACAATATGAGTTCAATTACTGGGACCCACAACTCCTGCTCTGACCTCGACACACACACAGTGGTGTGGCATGTATAGACTTACACACACAGGCATGACATGCACAACACACAGTCAGGGCATGTACACAAACACAGGCATGTCATGTGCATACATACATACACACAGACATGGCATGTACATACGCACACTGGCATAACATGCACATACACACACAGAGAGACATGGCATATACATACATACACACACAGAGACATGACATGTACATACACAGGTATGACATGTACATACACACACATATGCACACTCATATATATACACATACTCACCCACACACACAATGAAATGTAAAAAGAAGTTTTGAAAGACAAAAAATAAAAGCTGCGCCACTAACATCATTTGCCATATTAAAGTACCCTTTAAAACCAACTCTCATTTAATATATATAATATCTAAATGATAAAAACAATGAAATTCTGAGAAAAGAGACCAAGGTTCTATACAAATGGAAAACAATTTTATATGTGGATAAAGTCAGTATCATCACAACACGTCTGTCTTACACAAAGATCTCTACACTCAGTGCCACCCCAAGGAAAACACCAGAAAGTTATTTTGCAAACCTCAAGAAATTAATCTGAAAGTGTATATGAAATAGTAAAAGATGTAATTATCCAAGACAATATTGCAAAGGAGAAATGAGTCAGGAGGCTGAACCTACTGTACTGTGACACACAGAGGCTGGGAACCTACTGTACTGTGACACACAGAGGCTGGGAACCTACTGTACTGTGACACACAGAGGCTG
>NC_034593.1:141521264-141526731 GCF_900095145.1 Mus pahari | reverse complement strand
GTACTGTGACACACAGAGGCTGGGAACCTACTGTACTGTGACACACAGAGGCTGGGAACCTACAGTACTGTGACACACAGAGGCTGGGAACCTAGATAGAAGGACATGGCAGCATAGCCCTGCCTACAGCCTCCTGGCCATGGTCTCAATGACTTGCTCTCAATCAGAATCAGTACAGTACAGTGCATTACTTGCTTTGCCTGTGACCCAGGCAACTTGTAGCAACTACAAACAGATACCACAGATCTCTGAAAAATAACTACCAATAAGCGGACCTATACACATCTGATAATCTGAAACATTCTGAGAGTTTTCTAATAAGACAGAAATTGTGCTACTGAGCATTTATCTAGACGTGGTTTAACAGTACCCTTACAGGAAAACCTATGCATATTTATTTGTAATTTCCAAAGCTTGAAGAAACTAAAATGTTATTCAATAGTAAATGGACTTTTAGAATGGAATGTGATAAAAATGGTTCAAAATATGAGCTGTAGAGCTCTATGAAAACACACATGCATTGACATACATGCCTGTGAAGTATGGCAATCTGAAGAGACACATCTTATATTATTTCCAACACTAGCATTCTAGAAACGGCGAAGCTATGGGCTATATAACAAGAGCAGTGACTGCTGAGTATTCATAGGGAGGGAGGAAGAATGGGTAGGCAGAACTCAAGGCATCTCTAGAGCAGTGGCCTCGTCTATATGACAGTTAGGTGGATACTTGCTATCGGGCATTCATGAAATCCCAGAGGACATACGACTCAGAATGCTAACCCTAGGAACTGGCTAAAATTATATTAGGAGTACTGGAGAGATGGCCAGCAATCAGGAGGCCTTGCTTCTTTTCCTGAGGACCTAAATTCAATTCCTAGCACCCACGTGGCGGCTCACAATCACCTGTAACTCCAGTCCCGGGATATCCATCCTCTTCTGGCCTCTGCAGGCACCAGGCTTGCACATGGGGCACAGGCACCCATGCAGGCAAAACTCTTATACACATAAAAATGTATAAATAATAGTTCAAAACCGAACCACACTGTAGGGAAGTCAAGGGTAGGGGAAGGAAGAGATAAAAGGATCCTTGAGCTTGCTGCTTGTCAGCCTAGCTAGGAAATTGCTACTTAGAGCTTCAATGAGATGAGAGACCCTGTCCCAAGGTCTTAGTGGAAAGCAGTGGAGAAAAACACACAGTGTCTTCCTTTGGCTTCCACATGTGTACACCCAGGCTAACACACTCACTAATGCACATTTATACACGCACGCGAACATGCACGCACACACATGCACAACACACACACACGACTATCATTTCTGTAGCTCACAGCTGCTTCCCATCAGTGAGGTGACCCAGCCACATCCCATCAAAGTGTAGAAGCCAAATGGAGGCTATGCTCCACCTCGGCCTGCAAATCTGACTTTAAGATCACTGCTGTGGTCTGCCCTAACTGGAAACACACACAGGGAAATGCTGGAAAATGCAATTTAGTTAGCCAAACTGACACATTAAAAAGCCACCACAATTAGGAAAGGGTTGCTTATGCCTCCCCCTCCCCCAAGGGGCACAAATCACAGAAGGAGAGGCAGACCAACTATAAAATGATAGACTGCTTGGTTTCAGAGTTCCATGAGCACAGGTAATGATGAGCCTAGTGCTGCCCAAGATGCCCGAAAGCTTCGTAATCACAGGAGCCCTCCCATCCAGAGAACTTTCTAATTCCTACAAATAAAGAAAGAAAAATCAAATGAGCCAACAGACAAAAAGATAATGCGGGAAAGAATAAATAAAAAGACAACATCACAGACAAATCAGAACACAAAATTAAGACAATGCAAGCTAAATCGGTAAAAGGCTGTGTAGTCTATCGGCATAACCACTCTAAAGAGCTCATTTCACCGTGTGTATACTGTGTATGGCACACACACTGGAGTACAAAATGTCACTTCTAGGCTTTTAAAACAGAGGATTGCACATATCTGCAAGGACATATGAAACAGGATATTTATGGGTCTACTTTTGACGATAACCTCGCAATTCCTTGCTGGGGACAGAAGATAAAATGTTTCCAGTACATTAAATATTATATAAAGATACCAAGATGCTAACTTTAGCTGGTGTGTTAGTACAAATAGATTTCAAAACTAATATTTACAAATGATAAGTAATATTGGTCAATAAATTTACCAAAACAGTATTGTTTTAGTCAGGGTCACTATCACTGTCATGAAACACCATGACCAAAGCAACTTGGGAGAAAAGAATTTATTCAACTTTTCCTTCCACATCGCTGTTCTCCATTGGAGAAAGTCAGGACAGAAACTCAAACAAGGCAGGAATCTGGAGGCAAGGGCTGATGCAGAGGCCATGGAAGCGTGCTACTTACTGACTCATGCTTACAACCAACCCAGGGATGGCACTGCCCACAATAAGCTGAGCCCTCCTGCCATCAATCACTAAACAAGAAAATGCCCTACACTCTTGCCTAGAGCCTGTACCTGGATTATCTGGAAACATTGACTCAATTGAAGTTCCCTCCTCTCAAATGACTTTAGCTTGTGTCAAGTTGATACAAAACTAGCCAACACAGATACATAAAATAGGATAATACAATGTTCTAAGTTCTATATGTGCATGTGTAAATGGGTATATGTTCTGGATATGTACATACAGAGCAACATGCATACAAATAGAAATAATATATCTTTACTTCAGAATACTTCTGTACCTCTTTCTGGCTGAGACTCAAGTTCAGAAAAAAGTTAACAGCTTCATTGGGAATACCCCTTCATTATTCCCTTTATAAAAGAGATCTGGGAGGAAGGGAGAGGGACAAGAGGAAGCTCTTGCTGGCAACCCTGGTTCCTGATCCCTGGTCCCTGGTCCCTGGTCCCTGGTCCCTGGTCCCTGGTCCCTGGTCCCTGGTCCCTGGTCCCTGGTCCCTGATTCCATCTGTAATCCCAGCACACCAATAGGTAGTTGGTAGAGGTGGGAAACCAGTGAGCAGCTGGAATGCACAGCTCAGTGAAAAACTGAGAGACTGCCTCAAAAGCAAGATAGAAGGAAAGAATCAACTTCAACCCCCTAAAAGTTGTCCTTTGTATATTGTGTCTTGTGCACTCATTCTCTCTCTGTCTCTATCAGTCTGTCTGTCTTTATCTCTATCTGTGTCTGCCTTTATCTATCTGTCTCTCTGTCTCTGTCTGTCTCTGTCTGTCTGTCTGTCTGTCTGTCTGTCTGTCTCTCTCTCTCTCTCTCTCTCTCACACACACACACACACACACACACACACACACACATAAAGAAATAAATGAAAAAAATAAAGATTGAGATTTGTCACAATTTTAAAAACTGGCTTCTTGGATATGTGGCTATCTGTTTTGTCATTTTTCCAAGTTATGCTTATAGTGCTTCAAATTTTAGGAAGCTGTAAAGAATGTTCTTAGAGAGGAACTGGGTTCAATTCCCAACGTCTACATGGTGGCTTACAACTCTCCATAACTTCAGGAACAGAACGGTAGCAGCAACAGCAGACTTCCCACTGACTGCATGCTTTTCTCCATTAACCTATTTATTTACTCACTCTACATCCTGATTGAAGCCCCCTCTCTTCCCGAGCAGTCCCTCCCTCACTCCCCCTTCTCCTCTGAGAAGGGGGAAGGCCTGTTGGGTACCAGCCCACCCTGGCACCTCGAGTCACTGCAGGACTATGCCCTTCTTCTATCACTGAGGCCAGACCAGGCAGCCCAGTTAGGGGAACGGGATCTATAGGCAGGCAACAGATTCAGGGACAGGCCCCTGCTCCAGTAGTTGTGGGGCCAAGATGCACTTCTGCTATATATATGCGGAGGGCCTAGGTCTAACCTATGTATGTTCTGTGTTTGGTGGTTCAGTTTCTGGGAGCCCCCAAGGGTCCAGGTTAGTTGACTATTGGTCTTCCTGTGGAATTTCTATCCCCTCTGGGTTCCTCAATCCTTCCCTGGCTTTTCTGAGCTCCATCCACTGTTCAGCAATGGGTCTCTGCATCTGTGTCAGTCATCTGCTGGGTGGAGCCTCTCAGAGGACAGTCATGCTAGGCTCCAGTCTGCAAGCATAACTGAGTGCCGTTAATAGTGTCAGGGATTGGTTCAAGTTGGACTGGTCATTGGTTGGGAATGCCCTCAATCTTCGTTCCATCTCTGTCCAAGCACTTCGTATAGACAGGACAAATTTTCAGTAGAAGTTTTTGTGGGTGGGTTGTTTTCCTTATCCCTCCACCAAGAGTCCTGCCTGGCTCCAGGAGGTGGCTACTTCAGGTTCCATATCCCCCACTGCTTGGAGTCTTAGCCGTTAAAAGCAAGGACAACATGAAATCTGCAGGCAAATGGATGGAACTAGAAAATATCATCCTGAGCAAGGGAACCCAGACCCAAAAGGACATGCATGGTGTGTACTCACTTATAAGTGGATATTGGCCATAACGTAGAGGATACCCACACTATAATCTTCAGACCCAAAGAAGCTAAATAAAACAAAGAGGGCCCAAGGAAGGATGCTTGAATCTCACTCACAATCTCACTCAGAAAATAGTCATCCAAGGAAGATGGAGGAAGGGAGGGAATGGGTGGGAGAGGGGTGGGGAGGGGAATGGGATAGGGGACTGGGTGTGGGGAGATCCAGGGAGAAAGAATGGAAATGGGTGTGGTGGGAGGGGCACATTCAGAGACCTGGGAGGAAGAAGGTTCCAGGGAGTCTATGAGGGTAAATCACAGAAACAGAGACTCAGACTCTGGAAGATCTACTATGAAGCACAGATGCCCAAACTATCTCCACACAGGAGCAAGCAATATTAGTATTAGCAGTGTCCATCAGGAAAAAGAGGGAGTGCATTCTCTAAGGATTTATTTTTATTATTTTTAAGTGTGTGTGTGTATGAGAGAGAGAGAGAGAGAGAGAGAGAGAGAGAGAGAGAGAGAGAGATAAAGAGAGAGAGAGAGAGAGAGAGATTGTAAGTGGAGGTAGCTGTGAGGTCAGAGGTGTCATGTGCCTCAGGAACTAGAGTTGTGGACAGTTGTGAACCACCTCATGTGGGTGCTACCATGGAAGTGGTGTGCTTCATAGGGTGAGATTGAGGGTAGACCTGGGCCATACTGTCTAGGTCTTATTATTGTGTTCTAGAAGCACCAGCTCTTTCCATTTTCATTTCCCCAAAGAATATAGTCCCATATGTGGACCAGGGGGCTGAGAATATAGCCCAGTTGGCATTGTTCACCTAGCATGCAAGTCTCTGGAGTGGACAGCAATCCAGGTTTGGGATACACTACTTTAAGGAAGGTCAGAAGTTCAAGGTCATCCTTGAGCAGCACATAGTGAGTTTAAAGTCAGCACCTGGGAGGCAGAGGCAGGCAGATTTCTGAGTTTGAGGCCAACCTGGTTTACAAAGTGAGTTCCAGGACAGCCAGGGCTATACAGAGAAACCCTGTCT
>NC_034593.1:141508299-141521180 GCF_900095145.1 Mus pahari | reverse complement strand
AAAAAAAAAAAAAAAAAAAAAAAATGATTTTCCACACTGCCGTTTCCTTTTCAGTAGGTCTGGGGCATTTCAGGTTGAGTGAGTTTGTGGAGAGACAATCCTTTGTAATGATCAAGTAGCAAAGACCAATCAATCACAAGATCACTGCTCAGCTTTCCACTGTCATAGCAGGCATTGCTGTTCTGGGTGACACTCAAGCAACTGAACGCTCCAAGAAGCCATTGTCCCCTGACCAAATATGACAGCCCAGATGTACTCACCTGCTCTACACATGTGACACTATGCTCTATGGCATTAATTAATGCATAGTGGGGGGAGTGAAAGAAAAATGCAGAGGAAATCTCTGCTTTCAATAGAAAACTAAGTGTTGTGGGGAAAGCTCTTCAGGATGCCTGATTTCAACCTTTCATTGTCTTTGAGATAAGTTAAGGCTTTGTTGTTGTTGTTGTTGTTGTTAATATATATATTAACAAAAGCATGGGCCCACAGAGGCATCCCTTTCACCTCATTATACCACGCCTCTACCAAACAAATCCTGGCTCGCTCTTTCTTTTTAGTAAAACGTAACACAGAGACCCATAGGCCAGGCTGCCCTCTATCTTCCTCTGGCTTCCACACTCCCTCACACACATGCAGGCACAAACACATGCACACTTAAGCACAAACACAGTGCAACTGATTTTTCTTTCTGTGCCTTCCAACACATTTCAGGGCCTTCCTCTTCCACTTGAGCAAAAAAAAAAAAAAAAAAAAAAAAAAGTGCATTTATCCTTTATTCCCTTTCCTCTGCCTCAATATTTTTATGCTTGTTTTATGGTCTCTTTTAGATAGGTGTAACTTCTACCTAGTTCCCTCATTGCATGAATTAATAATCTTTAATATATCCATTTTATGATCTGGAACATGATTAATAAAATTCAAAACCTTTACTTTTTTTTTCACGTATATAGGAGGTCCAGTGCAGGACATCGAAATGCTACTGGGATGCTCATTAGAGACATAACCTGAACATGTTTCCTCCAAAGCATTTGTTTCCTCTTAAGATTTCTTCGAAGTCGGCTGCTTTCAAGCACGCTCCTTCCAGACCCACTGTTCTTGTGAGGCAGGCGTCGTCCAGCCTTGCAGAGCTCCTTTGCTCTCACGCCAAAGCAGCGTAGCACAAACAGCCCAGTGTGGACAGCCAGCATTAACTAATAATCTGAATAAACACCAACAGTGCTGGTAACCAAGACACACCGAAAGTATCTCAAGGAAATCCATGGTGCTAACCCCTAGTTTTCACAAAGTAGGAGTGTAACCAACGCTTTTTGAGACTACAACTCCTTCTATTCCAAACTTGCTTACTGTGGTTACTTAATAGACCAGGGAGCTTCGAGATCACAGGGAAAAGGGAGAGGAAGAAAGGACAAATTTGTAAATCAGCAGCCAGAAGGACGGCTCCTGGTGCACTCTTGGAGAGGCTGGGCCAATTAAGGTGATTGTTGAGGTCATAATCACTGCACTTGCTGTGGACTCCACATGAATATTTGAATATCAATGTGTGTAATGTATGCAAAATGAATTTCAGAAACCAGGCAGCATTGTTTATGCAGCACTGGAAATGCTACAGCCGTGTGTGTGTGTGTGTGTGTGTGTGTGTGTGTGTGTGTGTGTGTGCGCGTGTATGCATGCATGTGTCCTGACAGCAAAGAGTCAAGAGAGGTAGATATGTTTTGTTTTGTTTTTTTAAAGCAGGTTTTCTTTTGATATAAATGATTGCTTTCTCTAGTGGTCTTCTAACCTCCCTGTTTAGCTATTCACTTACAATGGCAATTTGGGTTTTGCTGCTGTGTGCATGTGTGTGCGGTGGGGGGGGCACATGTGGCGGTTAGAGGACAACCTTCAGTGTCCATCTTTGCCCTCCCCTCTTGTCTGAGACAGCATCTCTCGTTTACCTCCTGCATAAGCCAGGCTACCTTGCCCCAGATCCCCTGTCTTCTTTGTGCTATCTCCCCATCAGAGCAGCCTGGATTCAGGTGCTTGGTCAGCTGCATCCATCTGACTTTTCTCTGGATCCAAGCTCAGGTTACCAGCCTTGCACCCCAACTGCTTGACTCACTGAGTTAACTCCCCAGTCATCTGTCTGTCTGTCTGTCTGTCTCTCTGCCTGCCAGCCTGCCTGCTTGTCTAATTATCCACCTACGTGTTTGTTTTGAAGCAGGGTCTTTAATTAGCCTGGAGCTCACCAGTTACTAGGCTGGGTGGGCGACAAGCCCCTGCCTCTGCACAGTTGCTGCTCCAGGCATGCACGGCCACCCAGCTCTTCACTCATGGACTCTGGGGATTGAACTCAGGCCCCGTATTTTTAAGCAGTGCTTGTCTGGCCGTCTCCCCAGCTCTTGTTGTCTTTTTGATTAGTAATGGTTTATTCACAGTTGAAGGTTTTTTATTAACATGTAGTAACTTTCCTTCTGTGGGGAGTTAACTGTGAGGATTTGCTACATGCTTGCCTTAGCAATGAGACCATATCAACCCCCACCTCCCTGGTGAACACCTCCAGTGTTTATAGTTAGGACAGTGAGAGTACATTCTGGAGGTTTCTTTCACAGTCAGCAAGATGGTCCCAGGAGAGGCATGTGCTTTTATTAATACTGTTTTTTTTTTTCTGAAAGAAAGAAAGAAAGAAAGAAAGAAAGAAAGAAAGAAAGAAAGAAAGAAAGAAAGAAAGAAAGAAAGAAAGTTAAGTAAGAAATTAAGACTCGGCAGCCTAAGATCACAAGGACAACATCAGCCATGAGTTTACATGGTGCTGTTACATGGCCTTTGTTGAAGAATACTTCACCTTTTCCTTACAGAGGGATTTTTATTTGGAAGATCTTAGCCATGCCAGTCTGGCTTCTCTCCATAAGTTCATACAGGCTCCTGTGAAACACACACACACAAACACACACACCACCTCAAATGTGCCCGATCATCTCCCCTTCACCCTCACTATCATCCCAGCTTGGCACATCCTCTGACACCTAAACTACCAAGGTCAGGTCCCAGCTCTCTGCCTCTTCTATGCTTGCCTTCCTTACTGTGGTTTCTTCTCCCTTAACGTCAATTAGATCAGAAAATGCTATTACTACATCCTCCCAGTGATTTCTTATGAAACCCAACTAGAGATCAAGTCCCCTGACCCAGCATTACACCCTATATTGCCCTGTGACACCCAATTAAAGCCACAACCCTGGGCTTCTTCCTACTCCACAGGACGTGTGCTGTCTAGCCCTGGACTCTTACAGTGTCCTGCCAGTTCAAAGTTTAGCTCAAACACCATAATCTTGGGGAAGCTCTGATTCTCTTGATTTCCTTACAATGCTCACGACTGAGGAATCACACCTGTGTGGCTGATTTTCTCTTTGTCTTTTAGCTGCCTTTGACATCTGCGCTACAACACACTCGCTGAAGAAGCCTTGAGTGGACACAGGCTGGGCCTGAGGACGAGTGCGTGCATGACGGTGATGAACATGCCAGGTCCCACTTCATACTTCACAATGGCTGTGACTGGCACGGACTAGACGCAACTTCTCTGCTTATGGAGTGCTACAGAAAGCAGCCGGGCTATGGAGTAGCTCTACCCTTTGTCAGCGTCTTGGGTCAAATCAGGCTGCATATTTTTCAATCCTAGACTCCGGATAGTGAGTCACTTGCTTCTAGGCCAGGCCCCACCACCTGGTGTCATCTCCTAACGTGTCCTCATCTCCCTCAGCTACTCTCAATTCTTTTCTTCCCATTTCAAGTCACCATCCATTCATTGGAAATGATTCCTTGGATCTTGGAGAGTAGAATCCTAAACAGTTTAGAGATTTTCATAAGTTAAGGAAAGCAGGTTAGTTATGTAGCATAAATACATACCATACCTGGAGACATGTCCAGAGGGACTGAAGTCATCATACCACAGAGATACCTGTATGTACACATTTGCTGCAACATATTCCCAATAAACCAGCCTGGGCCTCTGACAACAGATGAATGAGTAAAGAAAATGTGGTGTGTGTGTGCGTGTGTGTGTGAGTGTGCGTGTATGTGTGTGTGTGTGTGTGTGTGTGTGTGTGTGCGTGCATGTGTGTGTGTGTATGATGGAATTGTATTCAGCTGTAAAGGAGAACCAACTGATGTGTGCAGAAATATCACTGTGACCAGAGGTTAAACAAAAAGAAGCCAGATTCAGAAAGACAAATGCTGTACAGTTTCTTTCATATGCAAATCATAGATTTTGTTATTTATAGAAATACATAGGATAGCTCTCTGTCTCTGTGTCTCTGTCTGTGTCTATCTCTGTCTCTCTGTCTCTGTCTGTCTGTCTGTCTGTCTGTCTCTCTCTCTCTCTCTCTCTCACACACACACACACACGCATGCACGTGATTTGAAAGTAGAAAACTAGAAGTAAAACTGTCTGGAAAAGCAAAAGGGACAGGAGTGGGAGAGAGAAGCAGGGAGCTTGTGTGGACACAGACAGAGGGCACACGGGCACAGGATTGAGTGGACACAACAGTGCAAGCAGGCGTGGGAGGCACTGTCTTTACAAGCCAGCACTGTGTGTGAGGGCTACATGGCAGTTTTAAAGAAGCAGTGTTAAGTCAGATGTGGTGGTACACACCTGTCATTGAAGCACTTGGGGATGTAGATGCAGGAGGATCTGAAGTTCTAAGTCATCCTTGGCTACGCAGCCATGTCAGGCCAGCCTGGGCTACCAAAGACCGTGTCTCAAAATATGTAAGCAAACAAAAAGGCTTTCCAAATGTATATGGAAGAAGAAACTGAATGGCGGGGCTGGGGGTGTGACCAGCCTGTGGTCTAAACGCACATGGTCCTGTGGTAACAACGAATGTTGGTTCTGATCCTTTGACTCAGTTTCCTCTGTGTCTTCACAGTAGAAAAGAACTTGGTGCAAAGGCTTTGATATGTGGTTAATCAGTGGTCCAAAGGACACATATCTTCGACACCATTCCTATCCAGAGTCCTTAAATAGACTCCATGGCTATCCATCCAAAGAGCTCTCTGTACCCAGAATTCCTAGTAAGACAGCTCTTGTCCTGGGGGAAAGAACTACCATTGTGGAAAAACATGTCTGTTTCCCAAGACTGTTCATTTTTAGTTTATATAAGAACCAGGGCTGAAATATGAATATGGACAAAGTAAGGGAGTTCAGTGATACAGCCTAGAAAAACAAAAGGGTGTGTTTACATAAATTAAAAGCACTCTGTGGCCAGGGTATTATTCTTCCTCCAGTGCTGTCAACTGCTTATGTAGTACTGTGTACATTTGTAGCAACTCAGAATGAATAATAATAATTAATGCAGCATGCTTGTTCCAAACGCTGCAGACATCTTATCGGGACTTTCAGGCTCTTTTGTTCTGCTTGCCTTTTTTTTTTTTAAAGTCAATTCAGATCGGACCATCTGTATTTCCCAATCCATGCCTGCTGGGCATCTTTCTTTCTAACAAATCTACTGGTGATTATTTTGGACAAATATCTGTGATATCATGACTAACAGGGCATGGACTTCAAAGTGTTCTACTTGGAAGGTACTGAGATGCCTGGAGCTCTGGTCCGGTGGTTAACCCCAGAGGCTGTGGTTTCAGTCATTGCTGGTTTCAGATGGTGCAGGAGAGAAGAGGGAGAGGGACTAGAGAAATTAACACGGAAGTCACACCAGCATGGCTTAAGACACCGAGAGACGTCAAACCCTGCAGCCCTCTCTTTTCACCAGAAAGGCTTTTACTTGCTGAAGAAATCAAGCGTAGGCAGCGGTCCCTCCTGCAGAGGCCTTCAAACCGGCTTCCTAGAAAAGCCATCTTCCCTCTCTGATGTATCTTATACTTCTTCCAGAACCATCTTTCACAAGCCTGATTCTAGCAATAATTTTTCTCTAATTTGAAACAACAGCCAGCCACGCGTTGCCCTGGGATGCTCTGGGCTCCCTGCGAAGCCAGCTCTGCCTCACTTTCTTGCCAAAATTCTTTCTACTGTCTGACACACATTCCAGGTACCAAACATGTTTACCCCTGCTGTTCTCCCTAACACTGGAGCTCCCTGGAACACCCTGATGCCCTATGCCTCCATGCTTGTGTCTATGTGACTTGTTCCACGACCCTTCCTCCTCACTATGTAAACGTAGGCAGCTTACACACATCACCCAAAGTCCCAAGTTAGGTGCCATCTCTTTGTGGTTTCTTACTCTGTTAACAGGGCCTTCCTGATTGATGAACAGAGATAGTCTCCAGCCCTGGGCAAGCATGCTGCCTGACACTCATTCATGGGGTCCTGTGATCACATCTCTAAATTGCTGAGATAGGATCTGAAAATCAGGCTCTGGGAAGATGGCTCAGGGAGCAGAGGAGCTTGCCAAAAAGCCTGACAAACTGAGTTCAATCCCTGGGACCCACACAATGTAAAGAACACAATGATTCCCCACAGTTGTCCTCTGACCTCTGACCTCTGACTTCTGACCTCCACACATGCATCCTAGCATATCCCTATCAGTACAAACATACATACAAATAAATGTGAAAAAAGATGTTAGCTTGAAATTTCATTTCTCATAGTCAGTGAGACAAGGAAAGAGACCAGCAACACAAGCCACGACACTGTCCTTAACATCTGCTAAGACAAAATTAAAAACCTAGTGTCTGATAGAAGCAATTAGCCTCTAAAGCAGGTGCTGGCCCCATCTCTTAACCCATTCTGTATGAGGGTCACACTCTGGGTCTCATTTAGTTAGTGAAACCCACAAGGGCACCCCCACCCCAGCCCTGAAGTAACGTTAACAATACCAAGAGCTCCATGCAGCCAGCCCTAAGAGCACTTAGCTCCCATTGAAAGTCACGGGGAATTATGCATACATGAGAATTGGGGGAAGACAGGAGAGACAGCCTCTGCATCTTGGAAAACAGCCAGGAAAAGACCACAAAGGTCCAGTACCCTGGAGCTCTGTCACCCTTTGCTGTCACCGCTTCGTCTTTGTGGGAACATATTGGATCGGGAAAGCCCTTTGCTCCAAGCTGCCCGGCTCCCAACTCCCTGGCATCCGTGCCTGTCTGCGCCTCCCGGTTAATTGTGGCAGGCTTGCAGGAGGCCCTGCAGATGTCAGATGTCAGGCTGTATCCGATGAAGAGGTTCCTGCCTCAGGCTGTTTATATTTGACCTACCAGGATTTCCCCTGCATGATGAAATAATTAGGGGCCACCGTTTGGGAAATGATGCTGCCAGTCAGTTCGGGCAGCCTTACATTAAAAAATGAAAATGAAACATTTGGCCTTATCTATTCCAGAATCTTCTTTGGTTTATTCTAAATGCTGTTTCTTGTTTTCCAAATTTTCACAAGGATGCTAGTGTTCACTAGAGAGAACAGTGATGACTGGGGGCTGGGGCTTTTGTGAATTTGTAGGTGACAATTTAAGTTGAGTAAACAGGGTGCGGACGGGTCTTTTTTGTGTGTTTAATGTTCTAAATAAAGTTTGTCTTTTGTCTCTAAAAACAATCATGTACTATAGACTCAACAAAACCTGAAAGTTTCTTTTTTAAAAAATTAGGAACATTTTTCTCAATCACTTAATTCTTCTGTCTTAGTGAATCCTAAATTTTGACTTTCTGACCCAGAAAATTGGTGAACATCTTGTTTTGCAATGTTATAATATTTTAGATATTTTTATAAATAAAAGCTTTTTACCAGTCTAAGTTCTTATCCACATGCACTTTCAATGATTCAGGGGAATCAGTCCATGTGCCATGCCATGACTCAAAAGTTTGAAGCAACTTTAATCATTAAAATGAAAAGATTAAGGAACTAGAGACATAATGTAGCTATCACATAGAATGAAGCCATGGGTTTGGTCCCCAGCACCACTTAAAGTTGGATGCTGTGATACAACCCTTCTAGCCCAATCATTTAGGAGATTGATTTGATATGCAGATCAGTTCAAGGCCATGGTCAAGTATGTAGCGAGTCTGATGCCAGCCTGGGAGATGTGAGCTCTCAGGCTACCAAGGACCACCAATCCCATCAATTGGACAGCTCCCGATGAAATGTCTGCCAGCATCCTGTGCTCCTGCCTTAGCTCTGAGTCTTGTTCGCCTAAGGAGCAGCCACCTCCCCTAAGGAGACTCTACGGAGGCTGTCTGCTTCCTAGAATGGTACCCACCAACATGGTAAAGATTAGACAATGAAGTCAAGAGCAGAGGAGCCAGAGGTTAAGGAAAGCACAAGTGGGTGCCGTGGTGACACATATAGTTAACACAGAGGAGGCTGGCGTTAGAGGTCATCCAACCTCAGGTTAGCCAGGGCTCGTTCCTTAGCAAGAGCCTGACTCAAAATAGAAACAAAAGTAAACAAACAAACAAACAAAAGCCAGGAGAAAGAACACAAACAGAATTTCTCACTTCTCTAGATCTTGGGGTAAGGGGAGTGCAATGTAATATTTTCATGTCATTACAAGACAATATCTCTCTCTCTCTCTCTCTCTCTCTCTCTCTCTCTCTCTCTCTCTCTTCCTTTCTCTCTTTCATTTTTCTAAAAAGGTTGATTACTCCTAGATCTGAGCCATATATTTAATACTTGATCTTTATATATCTGAATAATTCCAATCATTTATAGGAAGAACAATCTACCTGAGTTCCATTGCCTGACTGTCAACACACACACACACACACACACACACACACACACACACACACACACGCCTGAGAAAAGACATATGGATCTTGGAAAGTCAAGGAAATCATTACAGAGCATAAAGAATATCCCTTGTCCAAGTCTTTTGCATGAAAGCAAGGATATATGATATGGGATACATGAACAGCCAAGAGTTTTTATCCCAAAGATCAACCATGAGCCGTTAATACTAGTTACCATGGGGCTGTTGAGATGGTTCAGTGGTTAAGACCACATACTGCTCTTGTAGTGGCCCTAAGTTCCATTCCCACATCCACATTGCGTAGCTCACAGCATCCTGTAACTCTAGCTCCAAGGGATTCAGAATCTTCTTTCTTAAAATATTGTTTTAAAATGCCTCTGTGTGTGTGAGAGTGCATATGAGTGTGTGTGTGTGTGTGTGTGTGTGTGTGTGTGCGCGCGCGCGCGCAAGCATGTGTGTCATGCATGTACCCCCAGAATGCAAGATCGTTGATATCAGATCTCCCTGGAGTTAGAACTGCAAGCATCTGTGAGCTGCCCAACATGAGCACTGAGGACAAAACTCAGGCGCTCTAGAAGAGCTATGTGCAGCAATTGAGCATGTCTCCAGCCTCAAGACTTTCCTTTTCCATAAGACCACACTACCTTCAAACTCATGGAAACTAAGTGCTGGGATTAAAGGCCTATGCCATCACACCTTGAGCAACACCCTCTTTTAACCTCTGAAGGCATTTCACTAAATACAGAAGCCTGCACACAGACCCAGACATACATGTAAGTATAGCTATAATAATTGCGAGCAAACAGCCCAAGAATAATATAGTGAGAAAACATGGTGACTATGTAGAGAATCTGCATTGACCTTGGAAGGAGTCCATGCCAGCGGTCTTCATCTGAGCGGAGTGTGTAAATAGGTGTGACTCTACTGTTTCAACTTGCTTAGCTATGCGTATGGAGCTTACCGGTCAAATATGCTCTCTGGCCTCACACCCATCCCTCACGTCTACCTCTAGGAAGGAGATAAATACAAAGTGTTACGATGTGTGATTCCTGATGCTAAAGTCAAAAAGGATGAAAGACTTCACAGTGGCCTTACCACCTGGCTGAAGTAAGGGTGAACAGAGAGAGGTTAGGAAATGTTTCTTAGGGAACAACAATGTTAAGCAAGGCTTTAGGGAGGAGCAGAAGTTGGCCATGTCAAGGGCAGAAAGATGAGGAGAGAGGACAGGAAAGGAAAAGAGGGAAGGAAGAGGGAAGGTGGGAAGGGGAGACAAGAGGAGGGGGGACCCTGAGCAATATGAACAATGGTGTTCATGGGAACATCCTCAGTCCATTTGCCCTGCTGAGTTGAAGGGCATGTGGACAGCAACTGTAGACAAATCTAGAAAGGCTAAGAACAAACCCAAAGGCCTTGGTCAGCCATACCACGAACTGGAGAGTTTTAAACAGCACCACGGTTGCTTTCGTGCTGTCTTGTATCCACCGTCCTTCCCCTAGTCCTCTAATTTTGGCCTCTGCTTTTTAGCTGCTGAACACAGTGCTGTGCATCTACTGTCCATTGCTCCATGACCACCACCAACTGGCTCCACAGAACGCTGCTGTCCTGACACACATGGGCCTGGAATGGGTCCCAGCGGACATACACACAGACCCCTCTTTGAAGGCCTTTCTTGGCTTCTAGGATATAACCCCCACTGCTTTTCCTCCTTTATCTGTGGCTTCTGTGAGTGCCCCCCTTGGACCTCTGCTCCTTCCGTACAGGTGGTAGATGCTAACCTGCCCCGGAGCCCCACCCTCTCCTTTCATTAGACTCATGAGTGCCATCCTGGCAAGACAACGTCTTCTTGGTAGACTCCGATCTTGATGCCACCCATTCACAACCAGCACCACCTGTTACAGGGTCTCTAGATGACCAGAATTCACCATGGGTGGCAGTTTCATTGGCAGGAGTTTGCTGTGTAGTCTAGATTTCCTTTAGAGCAGAACTATGGAAGTTGCAGAGGCAAGAACAAGACAGGACCGACCCCAGTGGACTGCCAGTAGTTTGATTTGGTATTCAACAGTGGGAACCGGGAGAGCTGAAGCCCAGGAGAGCTGGGTGTTCTCAGGCTGTTGGTCCTTGACACATACCCAGTGACTAGATGGTAGAGCAGCCAACTGTGATCACCCGCTGATCACAATGTTGGGTGTGTTCTTCTGATGGGACCCAGGTATGGGCGGTGGGCGTTGGTTCATCCAGAGAGCTCTCAGGCCTGATTCTGCCGGGATGATTTACAATCCTCCTTTGGGTATGCTCACACGGTCTGAATTTACTCTGATTCATTTGCAGGGTGGCACTCACTGTGTGTTTATGGATACCCTGCCTCTGAGTTGTACAGTGCGGAGAAACTGATAGTAAAGCATATGACAGATGTAAGCACACAGTCAGTCTGTCATTGCACACAGTGAGCCCTTCAGAGACAAAGCTTTGGATTACTCATCCTTATATTCACAGTGGCCACAGGCACGGAGTCCATGTGCCAGTGTTTCGTGATTCAGGAAGGAGAGGAGCGCTGGTCAGTCTGTCTCCTGAGAGCCTTGCAGGACTGGGTGCAGACAGCCTCCCTTTTCACAAAGATGGTGGAGCTGAAAAAGACATTAAAGTGTGGTAAAGTGTGACTATTGTGCTTGCTTAGGATCTGAGTTTGGGTCACCCACATCTGGTGACTAGCAATCCCCCATAATCCCAGACTCTTTTCTGGATTCCTTGTACAATGCACTTACATACACATACCCCAACACACACACACACACACACACACACACACACACACAATTTAAAAACAAACATGCATCTTTTTTTTAATAATTGACCTTGACCCCACAGAGCAGATCAAAAACAGGTTTCCCACTCTCTAGCCTGCCTGTCAGTCTTAAGGAAAGCATCCAGACAAATAGCCATATGAAGTCAGGGGTAATAATTCCTGAGTGGCCAGATCATACAGAGAATGAGAAATTACTTAATGCAAGCTTGGGTGCCTTGGGTTTCTCGGGAGTGTACAAGGTACAATTTCCCTCCCTGATAAAGAGGAGGTGAATTCCTAGAAGGGACATTCCTGGAATCTGCAGATGCCTCAGTAAATTAAAAAAAAAAAAAAAAAATGCATAATCCTGTCTGGAGGTCCTCAGAAATGCAAATTGCTCACTTGAGATGAGAAGGCACCTATTGTTCATCCTTGATTGCCTCTCCAGGCCTACAGGCAAGGCAAGAAGTAGAATAAAATGCAAATAATACGTGCAGGAGAAGGGGAAGCCAGACTTTTACAGTCCTTCCCCTTTGCCAGCTGCAAAGCAGGCAGGGCTGTCCAGTGACCACCCTTTACTCTACATCTTATGAACTCACTGGACCTGAATGTATTGTGTTGTATTAGACTGCTCTGTGGAGATTTGTCCTGTCACGGGTGAATACAGGAACAGTTAGCGCTATCTCTGCCAACACAGACACTTCCCCCCGAGAATGTGCTCACAGCAGAAGGAATACCCGATTTCTCTTTCCCCTTCTTGTGACTGTGCCCTTCATTTAGATTTGTGTTCCTGCTTGAACCTCTGAGTGTAAGAAGAAAGATGTGATGGTTTCGGTTTTATTCTTAACTCAGTTTCTCTTTGCATGGAAAAAACAAATAAACAAGAAGCTAGTGACAGAGAGTATTAAGACTTTGAAAGTCATAGTGTTGAGCATAAAAAAAGCCTTCAGAGGAGAGGAAACCAGGCGTTTCCCCCTGAAATCTCTTCTAACTCACTCACCAGTCGGAGACTTAAACCTGGGTTTTTAAACATCAAACTTTTTTCACTATCCTGCCCCCTCCTTGGTTCATGTTTATAAATCGAAGAAAACTCTGTAATTACTAACAAAGAGTTCAGCTGAACTATATGCAGGTTAAACCCTTCTAAATAAAGCAGAGAATAATAAATAATTGAATGGTCCAGAGAGTTAGCATAATAAACACACCTACAGCAACACTACAGCCACAATGTGGAGGTTTCCAAGTCCTGAAACCTTCCTGGATAGAAAGGCAGCTGGAACAGCATCTGCTAAACTTCTTCTTTCTTTCTTTCTTTCTTTCTTTCTTTCTTTCTTTCTTTCTTTCTTTCTTTCTTTCTTTCTTTCGTTCTTTCTTTTTTTCTTTCTTTCTTTCTTTCTTTCTTTCTTTCCTCCTCCTCCTCCTCCTCCTCCTCCTCCTC
>NC_034593.1:141486092-141507930 GCF_900095145.1 Mus pahari | reverse complement strand
CTTCTTCTTCTTCTTCTTCTTCTTCTTCTTCTTCTTCTTCTTCTTCTAACTGTAGAGCTCTCTACCCCAGCCTGCAACCCTGTTCATTCTAAGGGCTGGGGCAGTGACAGGGATGGTGCTAATTGAGCTATTAACCTGTTGTTAAATATTCCCAAGGTGTCAAACACAGCTCCTCTGATTCCCCTGGGCTTCTGTCTAGCTAATTACTATCCCTGCTAGAGATGCACACCCAGGGTCCTGGTGACTTCACATCAAACACGGCAACACAAGCAACACTGTATGTAAACCATGCGAAAGGACTGACAACCAAGGTTGTCCACATGTGAACCATGTGGGTGAGCTACACACACACACACACACACACACACACACACACACTACACACACATATTCACAGGCACACACACTCACATGCTCAGGCACACACATACACACTTGCATGTACTCACACATACACATGCACACTCACACACATGTACACATGCACACACACAGAGATGTACACACATATACGCACAGGCATACACACATGCACAGTCACACATGTACACAAGCACACAGATGTACATGCATGCGCACACACATATACATAGGCACACACACATATACACTTGCACACACATACACTTCCTGAAGTTAAAATCTTTATTTAAAAAAAATAAAATAAAATAAAAAGAATCCGTGCAGGAGAAAAGAGTGTTTAAAACTTTGCATGCAGGGGAAGCCAAACGCCAACAGTGCTTCCCTGTTCACCAGCTGCAAAGCCAGGGCAGTCCAGCCACAATCCTTTACCCTACATCGTATAAACTCACTAAACCCGAATATATTGTGTTATATTAGACTATTCCGAGGAGATTCGTCTTGCCACAAATTGCTTTCAAGCAAACTCCACTCATGTACCAAAATTCTCTTTTAGAAATAAAACAAGCCCTGTGGGTTTTTTTTCCCCCAGGGAAGATGCATCAGATCTGCAGTAAATGTTACTGTGAAGTCCTGTGGGCCAGCTTAGCCTGACTGGATGTCACCATTGTGGCCTCTGTAAAGAGAGATAAGCCGGGCATGGTGGCGCACGCCTTTCATTCCAACACTCGGGAGGTAGAGGCAGGTGGATTTCAGAGTTCGAGGCCAGCCTGGTCTACAAAGTGAGTTCCAGGACAGCTAGGGCTATACAGAGAAACCCTGTCTCAGAAAACCGAGAGAGAGAGAGAGAGAGAGAGAGAGAGAGAGAGAGAAGCCATCAATTCAAAACTATCTGAAAAAATAAAATCAGCTTAGGGCTGAATTCTGAAATAAAAATACTAGTCAAGCTGGGCAATGGTAGCGCACGCCTTTAATCCCAGCACTTGGGAGGCAGAGGCAGGCAGATTTCTGAGTTCAAGGACAGCCTGGTTTATAGAGTGAATTCCAGGAAAGTCAGAGCTATACAGAGAAACCCTGCCTCTAAAAACAATACAAAACAAAACAAAACACTAGACAAAAGAACATTATCATAGCCATTTGCTTGCTCCCATTTCTCGACAGTGAATGGCTCCAGATCCTCTGGTTAATCTGCTCCAATATGCACCCCCAAATCCAGTATTCTTTTTTATTATTACTATTATTATTATTATTATTATTATTATTATTATATTGTCTTTATTTACATTTCAAATGTTATCCCTTTTCCTAGTTTCCCCTCCAAAAACCCCTATCCTGTCCCCCTCTTCCCCTGCTCACCAACCTACCCACTCCTGCTTCCTGGCCCTGGCAGTCCCCAATACTGGGGCATAGAACCTTCATAAGACCAAGGGCCTCTCCTCCCATTGATGATTGACTAGGCCATCCTCTGCTACATATGCAGCTAGAGCCATGAGTCTCACCATGTGTTTTCTTTGGTTGGTGGTTTAGACCCTAGGATCTTTGGAGGTACTGGGCTGCAAATCCCTTCAGCTCCTTGGGTACTTTCTCTAGCTCCTTCATTGAGGAACCTGTGCTCCGTCCAAAAGATGGCTGTGAGCATCCACTTCTGTATTTGTCAGGCACTGGCAGAGCCTCTCAGAAGACAGCTATATCAGGCTCCTGTCATCAAGCACTTGTTGGCATCTGCAATAGTGTCTGGTTTTGGTGGTTGTTAATGGGATGGATCCCCAGATGGGGCAGTCTCTGCTTCACACTTTGTCTCTGTAACTCCTTCCATGGGTGTTTTGTTCCCCCTTCTTCTTGAGTTTCATGTGTTTTGCAAATTGTATCTTGGGTATTCTGAACTTCTGGGCTAATATCCACTTATCAGTGAGTGCATGCCATGTGTGTTCTTTTGTGACTCGGTTACCTCACTCAGGATGATATCCTCCAGATCCATCAATTTGTCTAAGAATTTCATAAATTCATTGTTTTTAATAGCTGCATAGTACTCCATTGTGTAAATGTACCACATTTTCTGTATCCATTCCCCTGTTGAGAGACATCTGGGCTCTTTTTTAGCTTCTTGCTATTATAAATAAGGCTGCTATGAACATAGTGGAACATATGCCCTTATTACATGTTGGAGCATCTTCTGGGTACATGCCCAGGAGTGGCATAGCTAGGTCTTCATGTAGTACTATGTCCAATTTTCTAAAGAACCGCCAAACTGATTTCCAGAGTGGTTATACAAGCTTGCAATCCCACCAACAATAGAGGAGTGTTCCTCTATTGTTAATAAATAAATAACAATAAATGGAAGGATCCAGTCCAGCACTCTGCACTTGCTAGATATGTGCAGCGCCATAGCCAATCCTCAGCTCCTAAAGTGGTTCCTTACAGACAGTGCAAGGCATTAGTAAACGATGCAGGGCAAATACCTTAAGGACCTCCCTTCTGCACTTCTAAATACAATCTTCCAGGCAACACTCACCCTCCTTTAAAAGAGTCGAGTTGGGGATCTGAGTGACTGGCGTTCATTTGTGATTACTGTACGCAGCACAGTAGTCTCAGCTCTGATTGTTACATTAGCTCACTTCATGCTGGTTATACCCTGCTGGCTAGAGGGTCCACGGGTCTTGTTGTTTTCTATGCCTCGCTTACATCTCAGATGCTACAGACAGGTCACTTGCCAAAGTCTTGCCCTCTGCCTTGAGGCACCAGTGGAGGGTCGTCACAGCCTTTAGCAGTACATCCAAGGTCACTTGGGACAGTCCCTTGGAATTCCAGCTATTCTTGGCTGGCTTTCTGGCTGGCCTGAGGTGAGCAGCCTTCTTGCAGCATGTGCCTGCCCACTGTGGTGTTCTGTCTCACCACAAACTGGAAGTCATGGGCACAAGCAGCCGTGGCCTGAAACTGTGAGCCAGGAATAGTGCTTTCCTCCTTTAAATAGGAACAGAACACCAGCACACTCCATCTTCTTAATAGGAAAGCTGAGACACAGAAGTGGGTGAACTTCTCTCCAGAGATGCCCTCCCATAGTGCTCTCCTCTTCCCGGGAAGGAAGTCAGAGTCAGTAATTGTGATGAGGAAGACCTGGGTCCCACAGAATGAGCTGTCTGTCTCCTACCGGGCCGCCCCACTTCCTAGCTCCGAAATTAACACGACTTCTCCAGAGAACGGTGGCCATGGGACCGACAGGCAGAAAAGTGAGAGTGATTCAGGAATTGTGGAAGCAGGTGCACAACAGCACCGGGGCCCTTGGGAGGTAGTGGAGGAGGGCGGGTGCTTCTTGAGTGGTACTGAGTACACGTGGCACTTGTGAAATAACCAAGCCTGCAGTGTGGTGAGGGGAGACAGTGAAAGGTAACCAAACGTTCCTGGCACCTCACCTTCTGTGAGAAGCAGTTTGGTGTCACACGGGACAGTTCTCATACGACAGCCATGTATAATACATGTTAGAAGTTAAAACTCAGAAGCCATCATCATCCACGTTGACCAGCTTTGTTATGATGGAGTGACAAGGGAGTGGTAAGTTACCCGTTATCTGTGCCCTCCTCAGCTTTGCCATGAAGACCTCTATTTAGGGATGGAATGTGTCTTGTCAGTATTGTTTCCTGGCTCCATCTCTGCTGCTTGCAGCCTATCCCTTGGTTTCTCCCTCCCCTTGTCATCCTTTTTCCTCCTGGCAAACCTCAACCCTAACCCCAACACCTAAAAACACAAATCTTCCATGTATATCAGTATCCATTTGGCAAGCTACATTACTGCGTGGGGCATTTTCCTGCTAATTTAATTTATCGGTTGCTTTTCTCTCTCGGTCTCCACACTAATACAGAGCAGCACAAGGAAACTCTAATCTCTCCTTATCTTTCTAAAGCAAAGCATGCCTTGCTATCGTTATCCCTGGGGTATGCCCTCCTTGGCCCAGGTCCCAACAACTTTCTAAACTTTCCAGCGATAGTAATTTATATTTTGAAACAATGCAAATATATATTCGCTTTGGGAAGATATATAAAAAAGTATTTGAGCATATCTTGGCTATCGGTGACAAGAAGATAAAGTGCCCTGGGAAATCCAGGATATTTCCCCATCTTTGCCACATCATTCTGGGTCGTCCCAAAGCAAGGCATTTCCCCATATCCATGTGGGTTTGGAAATCTGGATATATGTGTTCTTGTGATGTTTCTCATTTAACATTTCATCCTCCCAAATAGTTTCTCATAGCCTATTAACACCTCCCCCCATCCCCCAGCAAAATATAAAAGTTATTTCTCAGCCCTCCATCTCAGTTAAAACTAGGGACAGAACAGAGTCCATTCGATTCTCCTGTTTCCGGTGCCCAGCATCAAACCCTGTGCCTGGTGCAATTTCTCCATCACCACGCTGTGTCCCAGCCCACAGATAGCTTGACATCAGAATTCTTTGTTTGTGGTCTCATAGTCCAAGTTTGACTGCATCTCTTAGGGTGCTCCTCCTCGCTGACACATCTCAGATTTAAGGGCTGGAAGACTTTGTGCAATCCTGATTTTTTTTTCCCTACAGACATGGGGATCTGCTCTGTTACACAGTTGAGTTGAATGGTCCCAAATGCCAGCTAAGGCAACAGTTGAAAATCTAGCCCCTGTTCCTCTATCAGGCTCAGCACTTACCTCAGAAATGCAGTGAACCGAACCAACTGGTGTGTGCTAAGTTAAAATTTGTTCAAACCATGGCACTAGTGACATTTGACCACTGTGCTGACAACTGTAACATGTGCTGACTAAGTCTCCATGAGAGGCTGGAATAAGATACAAGCAGAGGTGCCAGCTTCCAGACCAGACTGACTGAGAAGCAGTAGCATAGCATTTGTATCATTCTGCCTCACAGGAACATGGTTGTTTAGAGCACCTCAGACACATAGGCTCCCATGACTGTCTCCTGCTGGCTGAGTTCCTAGGAGGTTCTGAGACATCATGGTCGTTCACAGTGGAATGTGGGGTTTTATTTCTGATGACAGTGGGTGGAGCCTTACCTCTTGGAGGTTATCTAACCACAAAAGGAGCTCTTCACAAAGAAATGTGAGCAAATGGAGTTTGGGAGGGTGTTTGAAGGTGCTGTGAAGAACTCTCTGCACACGTTGCTACAAGATGCTCTTGTCTTGATTCTGACTTGCTTTCCACTGAGAAAGTAGTCCCTTCTCCACAGTTTGGAGGCTCTGTGCTTTGCTCCAGAACATGGACTCTACCTGGCCTAATTGAGCTGTAATCAAGTCAGCAAGTCAGAATGTTCTGATGTCAGAATTTCTCCAGCTTTAACAGAAATTAGTCAGGAGAGCAAGTGATTGCACGTACTGTCACATGACAGTTGAGACCACCCCAGCCAACTCTAATAAATAGTTTCACTGTTTAGTAAACACCTTACCTTTGACTCTGATTCTCATTTCATACAATTTAGTAGAGTAGGATTAAACTATACTTCCAACCATCCTTGAATCTACAGTATATATTCTCTACTAAGTAAGTCTCTAACCTCTTACGATGATACAGTGACAAGCACTTTTTTTTAGACAGGTCTACACATGGCGATTGATAGAGAATAGGAGTCACTGGTATGGCAGGAGATGTTTTGTATGTTTTGAAAAATTATTATAAACTCTTACAGAGGACTTCTTGAGAACAGGGAAGCTATCCTTGACATGTGGCTCTTTTCCACGAAATGTAGCATTCTTTTTTCCTTTTCGTGGCCTTAAAGAAATGCTATCAGGGCACTGGGGCATTAGTTCAACAAAAGGTAGACTTTCTCTAATGTCATAGGGATGGTTTGCCAATTGTTTACAATGCATTTTGAAATGTTTGGTTGCACTTTTGAAAGTACAAGTGTTTACAATTCACTTGGAACACCACCTATCTAAGTATAATAATAAATATATTTTAAAATCTAATAATAATTCCAGGCTCGAGCAAATAGACATGTGCCCTGAGTTGGACCACAGTCACTCATTTAGCCAGTCAGCAAATGCATTAGGTGCTTGGCACTTTGGTATTGGGTAAAATTACACAGCCGCACACCATTCACGGAGCTGAAGATTAGTGCGACATTGAGTAGAGGTTGCATCTCACAGGAGCAAGCTCCATTGTTTCCAGGTTGTATTTCCCAAGGAAGGTTTATATTAGGTAAGAGAAGCAAAACAAACTCAAAAGGAAACACAGGCAATTACAGTGAATGCCTAAATCTCGTGAACATGACAAAACACAGGCTAAATGAAGTTAGTTATTATCTTGTATGAGTGTGTTCATTTGTTTGTTTGTTTGAGACAGGGCTTGTTTGTAACTGAAGCTGGCCCCAAACTTGCAACAATCTTTCTGACTTGGCCTTTCAAGTGATGGAATCGCCAGCCTCTGCAGCATACCTGGCTGAGAGACTGTCCCCACTGAGAGTGTAGAGTCATGAGTTGTCACTGATAAAGAGTAATACTATCCCATCTTGAGAGACTGTCCCCACTGAGAGTGTAGTCATAAGCTGTCACTGATACAAGGTAATACTGTCCCACCTTGGCTTCTCAGTGCTGAGTGCAGAAGCTGGCTGAGAACTCACACAGCCGCAGAGCTCAGTACTGGGGGAAACTGGATAAAGCCACAGCAGGCCTAGGCTGAGTAGCTCCTGAGCAAGCCAAGTGGGGAGTGAGGATGCCAACCCTAGCAGGCTCTCAGATAACTACACTCCAGCCAATATCCCCACCTCCACTCACAGCAGGACCCATGACAGAGCCAAGTGAAGACACTCTTGAATTCTTCTCCAAGAGAAACTGTAAGAAATAATAAATGCGTATTGTTACTTTAAGACACTAAATTTGAGCGTGTTGTATTTCTCGGCTATAGATAACAGATACACAGCAAAATGCATCCAGATCCGACATATGTGATCATTAACATAAAGAGAAACAGCCAGCTATGCTGGTGTGTGCCTGAATTCCTAGTATTCCAAAGGCCAAAGCAGGCAGTCAGCCTGAGCTACATAGTGAGTCCATGAAGGGAAGGAAGGAAAGAAAGAGGGAAGGAAGGAAGGAGGGAGGGAGGGAGGAGAGAGGGGGGAGGGAGGGAGGGAGGGAGAGAGGGGATAAACAAGTCACGTTAAAACATTTATTATCTTTCTGTTTTAGCTGTGGGGTTTTTCTTTTCCTACAAAATCTAAATATTATGGTAGAAGAATTACCTAGAAAATATGTATAATACAATGTTTAACAACAGCAACAACAAAAAAGCAGATGGTAAATTCTCAAAGTATGAGTTGTTCTAAACTGTGAACTTAAGTCTCAGTGGGATTGCACTCAAAAGAAAACTTCTTGTGCAGAATGCAATGGTTAATGATTGCCACATCAAACATTGTGCCCAGATTTAGAGCTTAAAACAACTACTCTATGCTTTGTAGACTGAGTGCGGTGGCAGGGTTTCCTGTGCAGTGTAGATTGAGTGCAGGGCAGTGTCTCCTGTGCAGGGTAGACTAGGTTCAGGGCAGTGTCTGCAGTGCAGTGTAGACTGAGTGCAGTGGCAGGGTTTCCTGTGCAGTGTAGACTGGGTTCAGGGCAGTGTCTGCAGTGCAGTGTAGACTGGGTGCAGGGCAGTGTCTGCAGTGCAGTATAGATTGGGTGCAGGGCAGTGTCTCCTGTGCAGTGTAGATTGGGTGTAGGGCAGGGTTTCCTATGCAGTGTAGACTGAGTGCAGGGCAGTGTCTGCAGTGCAGTGTAGACTGAGTGCAAGACAGTGTTTTCTGTGCAGTGTAGACTGGGTGCACGGCAGTGTCTCCTGTGCAGTGTAGACTGAGTGCAGTGGCAGTGTTTTCTGTGCAGTGTAGACTGGGTGCAGGGCAGTGTCTCCTGTGTAGTGTAGACTGAGTGCAGTGACAGTGTTTCCTGTGCAGTGTAGATTTGGTGCAGAGCAGGGTTTCCTATGCAGTGTAGATTGGGTACAGGGCAGTGTCTGTAGTGCAGTGTAGACTGAGTGCAGGGCAGTGTCTCCTGTGCAGTGTAGACTGGGTGCACAGCAGTGTCTTCTATGCAGTGTAGACTGGGTTCAGGGCAGTGTCTCCTGTGCAGTGTAGTCTGGATGCAGAAGCAGGGGATCTTGTGCAGTGTAGACTGGATGCAGAGATGGGTGTGCAGAGTAGTCTAGAAGCTGGGCAGGGTCTCCCACCCTGTGTGGTTGCCACTGAGTTCTCTGCAGTCTGAAGTCAGTTCATAGCTTCACCCAAGCCAAAGAGTCAAACATGGCATGGCTTCATCCAAAAGCCAGGTTAGCAAGGCTAAGTCACTGGGATCTGATTGCATCTCCTGTATGGTCTTTCAACCACAGAGCCTACTTTTCCTTAAATCAGCCACCTCTGGCGTCTTTGTATGGAAACTCGGGGCAGAGAAACAAGTGTGGCTTTCTTAATCCTTGACCTAAAACGTACACAATTCTCTATATCCACATTTTATTAGTTCAAGGCTAGAGTCAGCACACCTTCCCTGCCAGTGTTGTCTACACCTGCTTAGAGTCTGGTCATCAGAGAGTACTGGGAAAATCATGATCTAAACACACCATCTATATTTCTCTTTGTTATGTCAATAATACAATAATGTAAAACTTTCATTGCCACAAATCCCACACCTTAGACGACAGTCTGTACTGGTTTTGAGATAACTCAGTGTCTAATTTCTACTGCCTCGTCTGGGATATGGAGCTCTTTAGGTTCAAGGATGTTGCTTAATTATAGTTCTTACACCAAATTCATGTTCAGGGTATGTGTGGTACCGGTTTTAATAACGTACAGAGCCTCCACCCAGGCACTGTTTGACAGACCCGACTCCTTGTTGTTTACGGACAGTAACAAGCAGCATGTGTAGAAGGAGAAGAGCCCATTTCTACTAATGCTTTTCTCAAACAAACTCTTGCAGAGTTAGAAGGGAAGGTACATATTTTAATCTATCGAAATTTTAGGAATTTATTCTGTTAGGCACCTTGCTTAAGCCATAATTACAGGCTCATCCTTGACATTAGTGACGAGTATAAGAGTCAATCAGAAAGATCTGAGATGGCTCTTAAAATATTAGTACAAACATCTTTGAGACAGATCTGCTCTTGTGAAACTTATGAATTTAACAACCAAGTTGGGCGAGTGTTCTCTAAATAAAATTGGACTAATAATCCCATAGTATGTGACACACTGCACCCCAGGTTTGCAGTGGTCGAGACAACAGTTGAAAGTTATGGGGTGCTCCGTTTTCCTCAGCCTTCCTAACCACCATTTATGTGGTTGCCTTTTCAGTACCCAGAATCAGAAGCCCTAAGGTATGCCTTTGGCTTTGGGAGCAAAGCAGTCCACACAGACAGCTGAAAACACCAGCACTCAACTTCAGGTCCATTCATTTACTTCACACAGCACACAAATCCATCTCAGGAGGACCAAAGACACAGTCAAGAAACAATCCTAGAAAAAGCTCACGCCACAAATGAAGCTGGGTGGATTGCTCAGCAGGAAAGCATTTGCCCTGCAAGGAGGACGGCCTGAGTGTGAACCACGGGTGCCTATCACTAACCTCAGCTCTCCTGGGGCAAATAGGAAGTGGAGGCAGGGAAATCCTTACAGACTCACAGGCAAGGTAGCCTGGCACAAGCAGCTGAGACCATAGTAGAAGGCAAAGAGACACAAGATTATCTTCACACCTATACACACCACACAGACACACAATACATGCACACACACCATATGTACACACATAAACATACACATACACACCATATATGCATACACACACACACACATACACACCATACATGCACACACACAATTTTAAAAAGGAGAAGAAATGAAGCACTGGGTTTCTCCTTTTTTTCACTACGAAATGTGAAGAACTAAAAAGGTTAATATAAAGTGGTCATTTACACGATCTATGAGAACTGGAGAGATGGCTCAGTGGCTAAGTCCTTGCTGCTCTTGCTGGAGACCCACGTTTAGTTCCCAGCACCCACCCTGGTCAACTCATCACCACACACACATATACATGCACATACCCATACACAGGCACACATGAAACTAAAATAATTACATTCAACTATTTAATTATTTTAAAACCACTTGCAATCACAAAAAAAAAAAAAAATGGCCATTAATTGAATGACTGCCTATGTTACTATCATTCCAGGCAATATACCTAAATTATCAATAAGTATTCTTTAAAGATGTTATTATATTTTTTTATTTTTTGGTTTCGCTGTTTTGGTTGTTTTGTTTTTTACATATGAGGAGACTATTTATGTGACTCACCCAAGGTCACCCATGAGGAAATAACAGGGTTGGGATGCCAGCCTGGCCTACCTAATGTCAAGTATCGTTTACTAAAAGACACCGATGCAGCCCCAACAAGGGATCCCCTGAAGAGGAGCCATGTTGATAATGGCAGCTGTCTGTTTTATTTATCTATTTTATTATTATTATTTGGTTTCGGTTTTTTGAGATAGAGTTTCTCTGTGTAGCCCTGGCTATCCTGGAATTCACTTTGTAGCTCAGGCTTGCCTCAGATTCACAGAAATCCATCTACCTCTGCCCCTGCCCCTGCCCCTGCCCCTAAATGTTGGGATTAAAGGCATGTGCCAGCACTGCCCCAGCTATGGTTAGCTCTTCTAGACTAGCAATGAATCTGAAAACCTTACCTTTTTTATTGGTTTCTATATACATATAAATTATCTCAGCTTTAGAAATTACCTACATATCAAACAACATTTTCAAGATTTTTTTTTTTTTTTAATTTGAGAGAGTGTGCATGAAGTCGAAACTTCTGGATTCTTTGGAAAGTCAGCTGTGTCAGATGGTGTTTTTCGGCTAAAGCAAGAACATGAAAGAGCACACGTTAAAGGATTCTTCACTGTTATAGTTTGTACATGCCTGACTCTATTAGAAGGTGTGGCCCTGTTGGAGTAGGTGTGTCACTGTGAGTGTGGGCTTTAAGACCCTCATCCTAGCTGCCTGTAAGTCAGTATTCTGCTAGCAGCCTTCAGATGCAAATGTAGGTCTCTCAGCTCCATCTGCACCATGCCTTCCTGGATGCTGCCATGTTCCTGCCTTGGATGATAATGGACCTGTAAGCCAGCCCCAATTAACTGTTGTCCTTATAAGAGTTGCCTTGGGGGCTGGAGAGATGGCTCAGTGGTTAAGAGCACCAACTGTTCTTCCAGAGGTCCTGAGTTCAATTCCCAGCAACCACAAGGAGGCTCACAACTATCTGTAATGGGCCCTTTTCTGGTGTGTCTGAAGATAGCTACAGTGTACTCATATACATGAAATAAATAAAATAAGTCTTACAAAGAAAAAAAAAGAGTTGCCTTGGTCATGGTGTCTGCTCACAGCAGTAAAACCCTAACTAAGTCATTCACTAATGACACACATGTATTGGTCTACCTTACATTGCATAGTTGAGCTCCATAGATAGAAACACACCAAAAAAAAAACCCAAACAAACAAAAAACAAAAACAAACAAACAAACAAAACTTCTGGTGGTGTGCTGGTGGCTTCTAGCCACTTCTTCAGACTCAGGCCAATTCGCAGAATCTTGGGTTCTCTGCAGAACAGCAAATACCCTAACCACTGAGCAATCTCTCAACAGCATCCTCAATTTATAGGCAGTCTGTAGATGCATTTTCTGTATGATACCTCACGGTCATCTATACTGTCTGATTGTTGCCAGAACTTTAATGAAAAGGCCCTGGATGGCGTGTGAATTCTATCATTCACACCAGAAGAAGTGATGTTAACTTAGATTACTCAATAAATACCCATGATGGTTACAAACACTTCAACAGAAAGAACCCAAAGAGTTGACAAATTTGCTGAATTCATCCAGAAAACTGTTTCAGACCTAAAGGTTTATAACCCTTAATTTCAGAAGTGTTTTATAAATATTTCTGAATTCATACTTCAGGGGTTTATCTGCTCACCACCTTTCTATCTTTATTTGAGATTGTTTTACTGCTGTGAGCAGACACCATGACCAAGACAACTCTTATAAGGACACCATCTAATTGGGGCTGGCTTACAGATTCAGAGGTTCAGTCCAATATCATCAAGGCAGGAGCATGGCAGCATCCAGGCAGGCGTGGTGCAGGAGGAGCTGAGAGTTCTCCATCTTCATCTGAAAGCTGCTAGCAGAATACTGGCTTCCAGGCAGCTAGGACAAGTCTTAAAGCCCACAGTCAAAGTAACACACCTACCCCGAAAAGGCCACACTCTTCCATCAGGGCCACACCTTCTCCTAATGCCACTCCCTGGGTTGAGCATATACAAACCATCACAGATATCTTTTCAAATTTTAGGACTCATATTCATTTAGCAGTCGGGGACTCCTGGATTCTCACCTCATAGTTAAATGCTGTAACTTCTTATCAGGTTTACATAAGATCTTAAATGCTTTTCATTACAGCTTTATGTGTTGGGTTGAGTCTGAAGAATGCGTCCATGGAATGAGCTCATGAAAGACTACATCCCAATTTCCTAAAACATAGGGAAGAACTAACTCCACCAGCACCAGTGGATTTCCCACTCGGAAATTCCATTGCCTAAAGTATTTGAGGAAACCTTCTCCTTGTCAGCTAATTAGCAGGCCTAAGGAGTGATACTTGCTTTGCCCGGCAGGGCAGCGCTCAGCTGGGTTGTCCTTGCTTAGATGCAGTTAACTTTTAGGGGAGTCCATCCCTCCCTAGATTTTGTTTTAGTTTGTCTCAGTTTGCTTCATTCAGTACATTCCAAATCCTCTCTTGATAATAGTTGTATTCCCGGCTGCCTTCTCTTGGCAATAGCTGACCTGGCTGTGAGCCCAAAAACATGGTAAATTACAAATTACTACCAGATGAAGCCATGGGTTTTACAAAGAGCACTTCCTCCAGGCTCAGAATGCTGCGAAGCTAGGTGACATCACATGAGTGATTAAGATTCGTGTGTGTGTGTGTGTGTGTGTGTGTGAAAGAGAGACACAGAGACAGAGAGACAGAGAGACAGAGAGAGGGAGGGAGGGAGAGGGAGGGAAAGGGAGGGAGAGGGAGGAAGAGAGAATGCTTGTGAGTGTGTATTTAAGTGTGTGTGTGTGAGAAAGCTTGTGTGTATGTGAGTGTGGTGTTTGTGCATGTGTGGCTGTGCCCATGTATGTGCACATATCTGTCTCTCGTGTGTGCATGTGTCTCTGTGTATCATCACCCACATGCATGTATGTTATTAGATGGTAGAGCATTAATGAAGTGGCCTGTTACTTTTTAAAATCAGAAAATAAGAAATAAATTGTAATGGTCTAGGAAAAGGCTTAATAGTGACAAGAAACAGTTATGAAATAAGTTATAGTTCTCTCCTTTAAAGAGGCCACCTCCTGTAGCCAGGTAGGAAACCCAGTGGAGCAATAGAGATACCAACAAAACTTTTGACCCAAAATTTATCCCGTCTACAAGAACTGCAAGGACAGGGCATAGAGCAGAGATAGAAGGAATGGCCAAGCAATAACTGGCCCAACCAGAGACCCATCCCATGGGCAAGCACCAACCCCTGACACTATTTATGATACTCTGTTAAGCTTGGGGAGCCTAGCAGGGCTAAGAGGCTCCACCCAGCAACTGACTCAGACAGATGCAGAGTCCTACAGCCAACCATTGGATGGAGCTTAGGAAATCTTGCAGAAAAGTTGGGGAAAGGATTGAAGGCCTTGAAGGGGATAGGAACCCCACAGGAAGACCAACAGAGTCAATTACCCTGGACCTCTGGTATGTGTCAGGATAGGAGGATTCCCAGGGGTTCCTCCACTATCTCAGAGGAGAAGGGGAGGGATAGGGGAAGGGACTACAGGAGGGGGAGACTACCAGGAGGGGGAAGAGCAATTGGGATGTAAAGTGAAGACATTTAAAAAATAATAAAAAATAAAGTTATTTTCTCAATAACTTCTCTTTATCTTAAAATTATACATAGTTACAAATAATTTTAATTTTGATATTGGAAATGAGACTTCTTAGCCAGGCAGTGGTGGCATATGCCTTAATTCAGAGGCTAGAGGATCTGTGACTTTAAGACCAGCCTGTTCTACAGAGCGAGTTCCAGATTAACCAAGGATACACAGAGAAACCTAATCTCAAAAAACTAAACAAAAAATAATAAAATAAAAATAAAAAACAAAATCAGACTTAATGAGAAATAAAAAATAAACTATTCCTACTTAAATGTTTTATTTCATTTTTTCTTTAAAATATTTTCCTACTTTTATTTTCAGTATTTCTGATTCTAAAGCATTTGCTATGATTTTTACCAACAGAAATAAGTGTCTAATTAAAAAACATTGTCATTTTTAATAGATAAGTTTTAAAAATCTGGGTAAGATAATTTTTCTAGACTCTAATCAACCAAAAATAGAAGATAAATAGAAAATGTATTTCTATTACTAAGCCCACAATAAAAATATTTTTAAATTATGTGAGTGACTCTATAGTTTCATCCCGGTGTCAAACTGACTTTCTCAGCCCTTGAATGCATACGTCAGTTTAAAATCTGACTTTATCACATATGCTTCAAAGGTTGTTCTGGAAAACTGTTGGGAAAGCACCCTCTAAATAAGTATAATTTGGGATGACTGCTCGTGATATATTGACTGGTTCTGTATACAAGTGGAAAGAGTAGAGAATCTGTCAAATTAAAACGGTACATCTGTAAAACGCTTTGCAAGAGAATGTTAAAATGCTATAAATCAATATGTGAGTGTTTAAAACAAAACGAACTTGCCCTGTGTTTTGTGAATTTGATTTATTCCCATGGTTCAGGGTGATGCTTATACAGTTACGCTGCAGCAGAGCTCGGGGAGACAGATTTCTCCACGAGCCCCTTCCCACCAAGGTATTTCTATTAAATTCAGCTGTGGCGGCAAGAGTTCATCATTTCAGAACCTGTGGCTGTTCAGGAGGCTGGCATGGAACTCTGTACAGACCAAGCTGACTTTGAACTTGAGATGCCTTTGTGTGAGTGCCCCATGTGCTGCCATTGCACGTGTGCACAGCCTGGCCCCAAACCCTGTGTTTGGATATTGTAATTCTAATATCTGTTTAAATATGAGCACGCTGAAAACACAAAGCCGATTTCCCGTCCTGAGAAACAGAGATAGGAAAAGCTATCTGATGGTGGCTGTGGAAGAGGAATCAGTACGGGGAATAGGAGTCCAAGCCATATCTCAGGAGTGAAATGCCTTTCTAAACTTCGGTGCATGTCAAGGGCAGAGCAGGTTTCTCCCCAACAGCGCCCCCTATGGCCCTGCACTGCCAATGCAGATCTTCACTCTGCCCTTTCTGAAAGCTCAGGCTAAAGCACACTGTCCCACAGAGGATCAGGTGGAATAGAGACAGGAGTCTGCCAAGGACTGACTCCTGAAGTTTGTTTCCTGGTAAAACCTGAAACAGTATCAACTTATTTCCAGTATTTTCTCATGTGGGTGTGCTGTATGTGTGCGTACAGAGATTATGTACGGGTGTGTTCACCTTTGCAGATCCATGCAGCTCAGAGCTGTACACCAAGCGAACCCCTGGGCCCTGCTTGTTTTTGCTTCCCCCAGCGTTGGAGTTAGAGATCACCCGCTGTTTTATGAGGGAGCTGGGGTTCCAGATTCAGCTCCCTGTTATTGCTCAGCAAGCACCTTACCCACTGGCCATCTCTCCAGCCCAAGATTGCTTCCTGGATAGCATATTCACCATAAGCAAGCCTAGATCTGTGCTAACACATAAGTACCAGCTTATCCTGGCTGCTCTTCTGGAAAAACTGTAGTGCATTGTGGGGGTGCAGGCACTTAATCTAAAAGGACAAACTTTTACTAAACTGCACTACTTGCAAGTAAAAATAAAACAAAGCAAGCTTTTTTAAAAATCTCTTTAGAAGCTACTGGAAGGTCATTCTTTTCCACCAAGATGGAAATTTTCCTGGCATAAAACTGCAAGCTCAGAATGCACGTTGTGTTTCTCCCCAGCTTCTCCCATGCTTCTCCAGCTTTCTCTCTAACCTGATGTAACTGACTGGGTAAGGGCCACCCAAGACTGACAGTGAACGAGTTCCAAGCAAATTCCACAGGTTTTCTTCCACTACAGGGCAGCCCAGTAAATAGTTAAAGAGTGCAGCAGCATCCACTGACTCTTGAGGATTTAACATAGATGACCCCACAACAAGAAATTTCAGTCAGTTGAAGATGGAAGTGAAGGAAACTTCAAAGGGTCACGTCTAGACAACACCTTCCTGTCTCAGAGAGCTGCTCTCAACCTCCACTCATTGCAGACCCGGCAAGAAGGAAAACCCGTCAGACCTCATTGACCGTGGGTAATGAAACAGGGTAATTTCTTCTGATAATGTCACCAAAGAGGAAATCCTACAGACTAAACCGATTAAGACCTCAAGGGAAATATCATATGCACAGAATTGGTTGAGGGGGTTTGGGGGAGGTTGTGGGGGGTTGGAGGAGAGGGGGTTATGGGTGGGATTTTTTTTTTAATTGACCTACTCTTTTGTAGCAAAACCAAATTTGAGGGAAACTGAGTTACACAACCATAGATAAGTCTTCTGTGCATGCCCCCCATTAGACAGTTATAAATGATGAACTTGTGGGCCTCCACGGTCTGAAGCTGTTCCCCCTTCCAGAAGGAATAGAGCTATTCCATTCAAAAGGACAAAGATGATCACACCAACTTGAGCATTTTTTTAACCTGTGACATGGGCATCAGGTGGGGCGGGAAGGCACTCCTGCCTAGCCAAGCTATGTGACTACATGATGGAAAAAGAAATAAGGAACGTAATTCTAATGATCTTCAGTTGGTATGTCTTGCTAACTGAGATTTGGGCTTACCCTGCTACTGTATGTATGGTTTTATTTAAGAAGGGTTTTCAGCACGAGAACAAAAATGTCATTGTATGTTTCAAATGCTTTTATTTTCTGGTTTGTCCAAACTCTCCCTTTTAGTCACCTATTTAAAAAGCAAGAGTATGATATTCTCCATAATGACCCCTCCAAATTCATGAGCCGGCTTATCCCCAACCACTTACATCCATGGGGGAACCTGACAGTTAGTCATAATGTCTTTGCTAACATACAGCTCAAAGACACTGATCTTTCCAGACACCCTTTATAGGTTATCTGAGTCAGAACTGATCTTTGCTAAGGAATCCACAACCTACAGTAGCTAGTATTGAGAGTCTGTGTCCCGGTTTACCAGGGTGGGTCTCGTACCAAGCAACAGTTTAAAAACCAAAGGGCTTGACTCAAAAGGCTTATCTGAGCTTCTGAAGGCCCTGACACCCCTGCAGGTTCCTCCTTGCTGTGGGTGTCCTTCCAGGTGCTGGAGGGAGACTGCAGCCCAATTCTGCGGACTCTCCTTCAAATCCAGAGAGGTCTGTGGTAGTTATAAATGTTGAGTTCACCTGACACCTGAAGTTTGCCGTAATGAGAAGCATGGAGCCACGCGGCAGCCACGTTTACTTGGCTTCTTGATTCAGCATGCTCTCCTGTGAGTATGTTATTAACAATGGGATCCAGGGTCGAGTTGGTAACAGTCATCAATTACTTTTTACTAACAAGATTATATGCTTCTATAAAACCCCTGATTTAAGTTCTGAGGAAAAGCAACGTCTACCGATAAAAGTCTGACTTGAAAATGGAAAGCTGTTATTACTCTTGAAATTATTAACTTATAAGAAATATCTATTATATTATTTAAGTTATTGCATTTAAGAGGACCACTTTTTTTTTTAAAAAAAAAAGGTGGAACCTTTGGAAATATTGTTTACAAAAAAATTCTGGTGCCTTTGATTTTCCAGTTATGAACGTAATGATGTAGGCACTGTAAAAGAATTAGAAAATGCGGAAGCACTTAGAGAGGATTAAACCTCCCTGTTGTCCATCTTGGCATACGTCATCATAGTCTCATTATCCCCCTCAGACTTACTGTCCTGCATACAGGGAGATCATACTTTACACAGGTATGTTATGTCAGAAGTCTCTCAATGGAAAAATAATTTCATTAACTACACAATACTCCAATCTAGAAATACGCTATAATGTAATGATTTTCTTGAACACCTCATTTGTTCCAAACACGTTGCTACTGACCATGATCTAAAACAAGAATTACTCTACCTACACAGATTTGAGCCCATGAGCACAGGTTTTTTTTGTTTTGTCTTTGTCTGTTTAAGAAAGTCTCTGGGTTATGGTGGTGCATACCTTTAATCCCATGCTTGGGAGACAGAGGCAGGTGGATCTCTGTGGGGTCCACACCAGCCTGGCTTACAGAGCAAGTTCCAGGACAGCCAAGGCTATGCAGAGAAATCCTGTCTCAACCCCCATCCCCCAACACACACACACACACACACACACACACACACAGTCTCACACACACAGTCTCACAGTGTAAAATGTGATGGGCTCAAGTTGACTATGCAGCCCAAACTGACCTGAACTTGCCATCCCCCTGCCTCAGCCTCACCAGCACTGGGATTATTGCATCGGGTATCATTCTCTGCTGTGATAGACTGTTCTGTGGTGGTTGTTTTGTTTTTCATCCATTTTTTGTTGAGGCTTCTCTCTATTTTAAAAATAAGGTTAGCTTGATGTGGCAATTCACTCTGGTAATCCCACTGCTCAGGATTCCCATGAATTAAAGGCAAGTTGGGGCTGTAAGACTGTCTCAAAAAAGTAATGCTCTTTAATCAAAAGTGTTTTTTTTAAGTAGACAAAAATACCAAAAACCTTCATGAATTTCTTCCTTGGGCAACTACATCCTATAATATTTCCTTCCAGTCTTTTTTTTCTTTCAATATGTTTGAAATTATCTTGTATATGTAATTTTGAATCCAGAATTTCTCCTCACCATATGCCATAAAAGGTTTTATTACTTTAGTATCATTTGTGACGATTACTAGTAACTGACTTGGGCTCCACAGTCTGCAGGAAGCATATTTTCTCAATCATGATTCCCAGACACTTACACACTTTATAAAGGGCCATGCGAGACATCACTCAGCAAACTTCAGTAAGAGATTCATTTCTTTTCCATAGAGCGTGATTGGTGCTGGAGAGATGGCTCAGCAGTTAAGAACACCTACCAGTCTTTGGAAGACATGGATTTAATTCCAAGCACCCATTAAGTGATAAAATTCTGTAACTCCAATGCCAGGGGATCAGATGCCCTCCTCTGGCCTCCACAGGCACCTGCACATACATGGAGAAAATATATAAACTCAGACACAGGCACTAGGCATTGACATTGTGTATGTACACACATGCAGGCAAAACACACGTATGCATAGAATAAAATAAATAAATCATTTTTAAATTAAAGCATAACCTAGTATTTCAATTTTATGATTTTAGAAAGTATGGTCCCTGAGAATGATTTCCATAATACAGAAATTATTTAAGATGCAGTTTATTTGACAGAAAATGAACTCATATGAATTTGACCATGTCTTGCTTTTTTTGTGATTTCTTAGTAATAAAAATATACTGAAAGAAACATGGCACTTCTTGTCAAGGATCAGCCTGGGCTTCATCAGGAGTCCTGAGGAAGGAGCGTTTGGGAGTGATGGAAGAAATAACTAGAAGTCAGTCATGGGTACTAGCTGACATCTCTGTTTTCTGCTCAAGACAGCTCTCTCTTGCTAGAAAAAAAGATTCCAAAACCTCTCTAGACAGTTCATGGGTTTTCTGACCAAAGTTTTAAAAAGCTTCTAGACAAAATTCTTGTGTTTTCCAACCAAAGTCAGAAACCCTTTAGCAAAAAAATTCTTGGGTTTTTCTAACCAAAGTCAGAAAGCCACCAGACACATTCTAAAAAACAACTGCAGCATCTCTCCAGACAGTTCATCTCTTGCAGACCAAAGCCCAGGCTTTTATGTCCGTATCAATTCAGTCATTTACCCTGGGTTCCCTTTTGATTATTACACGAGTCAGCATTTTCTGACCTACCCCTTGTTCTTAGGAAAAGACAGTGAGTACATTTTTTTAACATAGCAAATGGACTCAGAGACCTGCCTGTCTTTGTAAACACAAACAATAAGGTAGCTGGGTGGAATCCTGTCCTGAGGTCACCATTCCCACCACACCTGGACCTAAACTTGATCTGCCCAGGAGGACCTTGAACTCAGGAATCCACCCGCCTTGGTAAGCACAGACATTAAGCTAGCTGAGGGTGATTGGCTCTGAGATCACCATTCACTAAATCTCTTTAACTTCTTCCTTAATATCTTTCTGACCAGCTTGCTCATTAGTGCAGCTGTCTCTGTTCTTTTAGGTCCATGAAGCCCCTCATATAACTCATATTTCATCCTTATCTCTCCATAGTTGAGAAATTCTTGAACTCATGTTTTCAGAGTTCTTTCTCACAGCCTGAAGGTCTGTCCTGAAGATTTCAGTGTCACAGAGACACATTCTCACATACTGGAGTCATGCTGTTCCTAATTATCATGGATTTATTAACCTTAATAGGGAAAGCATTCCCCAAAGGGGAAACATGAAAATATGTACATTATGTACATTATTATAGAAACAAGGTCCACACCCACGTCAACCACTAGCACTCCTGGATGCCCACACCCTGCTGGCTCTGCTCCAGGGGCAGGAACTGTGTCACCTCCCTTCCCCAGCAGCCAGGACTCATCGCCCTTTTTGCTGTTTGTTTATTTGTTTTTAGGAAGTTCTAAGGCTTGAGCCCAAGTCTCGCCCATGCAGCTCAGACCACACATCACATCTATTTAAAGTGATTGACTTATTACTCTTTTTTCCAGGATGGTACTTTGTTACCTCGGGGATGGAAGTCAATCTTCACAGCTTTAGTGATTCGTTCACCTCTGCCATATCCACTGTTTGGAACGAGGAATCGAGATGTCAATAGAACAACAGAAAGTATTGTCATCATTTGCCAGCCTACCTTGACCAAAATTACACTTTACAAATCTTTTATCAAAACCAGAGGTAAAATGTACTAGGAACAGGATCTAGTAAAATGTACCTTGTGCTATAACTCTGGGAAATCATTTTCAGACACACACAGATAGTACATTTTGACTACATTATTACTACAATATGAAGTATAGTCATGTTGCATGCAACCGTTTTTTCTGTTTTCTTTCTTCTCTTCTATAGTTCTGGAGATTGAACCCAGGGCTTCATAACCTGCACACAGGCACCCTGACCCGAGCTGCACCCCTGGCCTTCATTTTGCTTTTTATTTTAAGACAGGGTCTCAAAGGTTGCCCAGGTAGACCTTGACATTACCAACTCCCCTGCCTCAGCTCCTGTGACACCGGCCCAGACTAGCACAATTATTTTAAAAATAAAATTCCAAATGTGATGAATAACACCCTCATATGTGCAACATGAAGGACCCTCTATTTTATTTATTTGATATTTTCTTTATTTACATTTCAAATTCTATCCCAAAAGTTCCCTAT
>NC_034593.1:141451194-141485512 GCF_900095145.1 Mus pahari | reverse complement strand
CTTCAGCCAGGAGGCAGATCTGAATGCCAGGCCTCTGTGCACCTTCCCTGCTAGAGGAGAGCTTCCCTGCAGAGAGTAATCTGACCACTGAGACTCAGGAGAGAGCTGGACTCCCAGGGTCTGTCCCAGAAATTAGGTTGCTTCTGTCTGTCCCAAAGGTGTGTAGCTCCTGTGGTCCACACCCTCGCCAGTGCAGACTGGAGCCTAGGTGAACTGGAACAAAGATGGCTCTCCTGCCAGTTCAGGCCCTGAGACTCCTCCCAGGTGGACACCCCTCCTTGGGCAGGAAAGGTGCCAGATGACCAGAGCCAGAAAAGGGATCTTTCCCAGAAGCTATGTTGCTTCTGCAGGCCGCCCTCTCCCAGGCCACACACCGGAGCAAAGATAGCTCTCCCGCCAGCTCTCCTCTGGCAGGAAAGGTGCCAGATAACTAGAGCCAGACAAGAAGTCCATCCCAGCAGCTGTGTTGCCTCTGCAGGCTGCCCTCTCCCCGGCAGTACACCGGAGCAAAGATGGGTCTCCCACCGGCGCAGGCCCTGAGACCCCTCCTGGGCAGACACCCCTCCTCAGGTGGGAAAGGTGCTAGATCTTTTTTTTTTTTTTTTAATATTACTCATCTGCAAGCTTCTTAGGATTGGATAATTTAGAGTATTTTACCACACCGTTATTTTAAGCAACTCCTTCTTTTGGAAGGAGAGAAGTGGAAAATATGTATCCCAAAGTTAAAGATGCTTCATTTATCATTTAAACCTTTCTTTCCCCTTGGGCTGGGCCAGAGCACATGTGCCCAATGCCTCTTTCTGACCCTGAGTTCCATTCCCACGACCACAGCAGAAACTCCATCACTGCCACTCATTTTCAGATTTTTCTTACTGTGTGCATGTGAGTCTCTTGCTTGCATGTGTCTCTACACCATGTGCATGTCTGGTGTCCTCAGAAAAGGGTGTCCATGCCTCTTGACTGTGGTTATGGACAGTAGTGAGTGGCCATGTGGGTTCTGTTGCTCTTAACCACTGAACTATCTGTCCAGTTTTCTCCTCTCCCCTTTCAAGACAGGCAGGCATACAACTCGCGATCCTCCTGCCTCCGTCTCCCTAGTGCGAGGAACAGAGGCTAGGCTACCACTCTTGCCTTTGGCACGGCGTTCTCTTTTAAAACTTAGCGTCCCTAAAGCCCTAAAGATAACTATAACAGCTGAGTGTAGTGGCCTACACCTTTGATCCCATCACTTTGGAGAAAGAGGCAGGTTAACCTGGTTAACCTGGTTTATAGAGTGAGTTCTGGGGACAGTCAGGGCTACATAGAGAAACCCTGTCTCAAAAATAATAAAATAAAATAAAAGACCAAAACCAAGAACAAAACAAAAAATCAGCAAGCAGCCAATGTATTATACACAGGTCCACAGGTGGTAAATGTCTTTTTACTCTGTCTCACTTCTCAGATCTCTGGAAACCCTTCCCAAAGGAGAAGCACAGACTGAAGTGTTTGTGGTGCCTCTAACAGGAGAGCTGACTAGGAACTGAAAGAGAAGCCATGGCTGCACTTGGGCCACAATCAGGGTACAATGTTTACTTTAGAATTGTTTGATTGAGCCAGGCAGTGGTGGTGCACACCTTCAATCCCAGCACTCAGGAGGCAGATGTATGTGGATCTCTGAGTCTGAGACCAGCCTGGTCTAGAGAGAGAAAGTTCCAGGTCAGCCAAGGCTACACAGAGAAGCCTTGCTCCTACCCCCCCCCCCCCGCCAAAAAGAAAAAAAAAATCAAAGAAAAAACATGGCAGATTACACCTGGAAAATGACAGCTGATCTGACTCTCTCTCTCTCTCTCTCTCTCTCTCTCTCTCTCTCTCTCTCTCTCACACACACACACACACATACACACACAGAGAGGCATAGGGACTGCCCTCACACATGTGCCTGCACACACATGAACACATATACATGCACTCATTTGAATTGCTTGATTTAAAAGGATGCATTGAGAGCAGAGAGAGGACTCCAAGTGTGTTGGCTGCTCTTCCAGAGCGCCTGATTTCGGTTCCTAGCACCCATATTGCAGGGTTCATAACCTCAACTCCATCTCCGAAAGGATAGGACAGCCTCTTCTGACCTCTACGTGTACCTGCACACACGTGGCATACACTTACACAGACACACACTTACATACATATAAATAGCAAATAAAATATCTAATATAAAAAATAAAGTGAAGTATTTTTCTATACTTAGCATTCTTAGAGAGGAGAAAGACATACTTTGAGGCAGGCGCTATCCTGCAAGGACCAGCAAGCCTGTATTACGGGCCAGGTCCACCCTGTACTCTGCGAAGCCTCCACACGGCTAGATCACGTTTGCCTCTGGTCAGTCGTGCACTGCCAGTCAATCTCTCTGCTCAGAGAGCTCGCCAGCTAGCACACCTTGCATAAGCAAACCAGAAAAGCCAAATCCGAGACAGTCATACACTCTAACTGGCTGTCCTAGAACTCACTCTTCATGCTAGAAGAGACCATAGACCTTTCCACTCACTCTCTGCAATGAAGATATCTCAACCTCAGAGCATAAGATGAAGGGAAGCTAACACCTAGAATACAGCAGACTCATTGTAAGGCCTTTAGATGTTCACATCCTGCAGAACAGAAGCCCAGCCAGTGTAGCTACTGACTGGCAAATGTCAGTAATGTCCCCAGCCTCTGTATTTCACTAGGCCCAAAACTCAAGTTGAAGTCTTTTTTTTTAAAGATTGGATTTTTATTTAGAGACAAAAGGGAGCATCAGATCCACAGGAGCTGGTGGTTCTGAGCCACCTCGTTCAGCTGCTTGGAACAGAAATCCTCTAGAAGAGCAACAAGTGCTCTTAGCCACTGAATCACCTCTCCAGGCCCAGACCGGAAGCCTTCCTCTCAACATTCTAAAGCTCTCAAAAGCAAGAGATAACTCTATTTTTCACTACAAATTTCCATAATTTTGCTCTCTTAACAGTATCAGAAGTTGCTAGCACATCAAGGTATTTCAAAACAATTATTTCTTAGGAACCAGGAGAAATGTAAACAATGAGGTGTCTCTGTCTCAGGGAAAATGGAGGAAGCCACTGAACACGTGGAAAAGGCCTGTCACTTGTCACCCCCACTCTGGGGACACTGAGGCAGGAGGACTGTGAGTTCCAGGCCAGGCTCTAGAGTGAGATGCTCTCTCGAAAATAAATAAACAAGTTGAGGTTAAAAAAAAAAAAAAAGCAAAATACATGAACAGCAACTTCATATAGAGAAACAAAGGCAGATTCCAAAGCAAATTCTCAAGAACATTTAGCAGGCAGTTTAAAGTCTAGCTAAAAAAATAATAAAGCTGGAACATTTTGAATCAAGGACTCTGCTGCATGAGTAACATCCCCAAAGTATTCCTGAAGCATGGTGGGACCATGAAAGTACAGAATACCTTACTGAAACCTGGAACCCCCAGCTCTCCTCCGACCAGCCGGTCCATGCGGTGCTTTGCATTTCAGTCTGTCCTAAACTGTCAGGTTGGTTAGTAGGAGCAGCACCTAAACGACAGATGTGCATACATCTTTGAAAGGCAGTTTTGTAAATACAGTAGTTTCCCCTTTATCCATGGTTTTGCTTCCTCTGCTTATAGTTACGGTGTATTTGAAAGTATTAAAGGAAACATTCAAGAAATCTGCAGTCCAGGGCTGGAGAGAGGTGGCTCAGCAGTTGAGAGTTTAGGAGGCTTCTCTGGAGGACAGAGTTCTGCTCCCAGCACCCACACAGAAGCTGTTCACAACCACCTGGAGTGCTGGCTCCAGAGGGATCCAGCACCTCTGGCCTCTGCAAGCACTGCCAATACGGGCACACAGACACTCAAACACAGATCACACATGTACAAGCACATACACACAGAGATTCCCACACACAGACATTCACAGACAGATCCTCACACACATACACAGAAACCTAAACACAGACACCCACATCCATATAAAGATACACAGACACATGGACAAATACACACACAGTGAGAGACAGACATGCACACACAGATCACATATATACAAACACATATACACACAGATACCACACACAGACACCCACACCCATGTGAAGAGACACACACACAGAGAGAGAGAGAGAGAGAGAGAGAGAGAGAGAGATCATACATATATAGATGCCCTATACACACATTTAATTAAAATATGACATTTTTCTTGTCCCACTTTATTTTCATACCCTTCAGGGTCTGATAATTAACTTCTCCCTCTGTGCAGCAAATATTTGTTGAACTCTAGAAGATGATAAGAAAAAGAAAGAAAAACAGGAAGAATGTGTTGAAAGCCAGGCATTGTGGCCCAGGCTTGTCTTACTAAGACTCTGTGGTAAGAGAATGGTCATACGCTTGATACCAGCCTGGGATGACTGCCTCAAGAAAAAGGTAAGATAATAATATTTTTATATGTACATATGTACGTATATATTAATAACAGTCACTAAAATTTAAATTTAGAAGTCCAAAAGAGGGCTAGTTTGAAATGTTATCACATCAAATTTCTGTCATTTCTTTTGCTTTATAATTACTGGGCTTCTTTTACTCCATTGTTTTGGAAACTTTACTCATGCCTGTTTTCAGAGTTGCATTCAACTCTACAGCTCTGAACCATGAGACTCAGTGACGGTGTGAAGGAAGAGGAGCAAAGAGGGACTGTTTTGAAGACTTTTGAAAATATAAGAAATTAATTTGGAGAGTGAAGATTAGAAAATCATCCTTCCCCACACGAGAGCACTCATCCATTACTCTGCTTGCTGGCCTGCTCGTCCCATCCCATCTGCTGGGAGACTCGGTATAGAGGAATCTGTTCCAGTGCCTCTGCTCCCTGTGTCCTGCAAGAGTCCGGGAAGAGAAGGGCAGTGTGTGTTCTGCTCACCTGACGCCCTGAGAGCAGTTGGCACGAGACAAGTGTTAATGGCTATCTACAAGCTGTGCCTTCTGTTCTCTTACTGCTGGAAGGAAGGGTCCCCCTCACCTCCCCACCCCCGCCAAGGTCCCGCCCCCCACACACCCTCACTCCCCCACCCCACCCCCACCCCTGCTTGTTCACATCTCAGATGACCTGGTTGGAGTAGGTGTGTCACTGTGAGTGTGGGCTCAGTACTCTTCACCCTAGGTGCCTGGAAGTCAGTCTTCCACTAGACTCTCAGGGCTGAAGACGTAGAACTCTCAGCTCTGCCTGCACCATGCCTGCCTGGATGCTGCCATGCTCCCACCTTGATGATAATGGACTGAACNTCTGAACCTGTAAGTCAGCCCCAATTAAATGTTGTTTTTTTATAAGACTTGCCTTGGTCATGGTGTCTGTTCACAGCAGTAAACCCTGACTAAGACACCATCCCAGTCTAAGTAGCATGTTCCAGGCCAGCCAGGACTGCACAGTGAAACTTTGTATCCCCCCCCCCCAAAAAAAATCTAATTTTTGAAATTCTAAAATTTCAATTCTAAAAGGAATGGGTGGGTTGGTTTGTTTGTGCAGCAGTGAGCAAATACACTGATCAGGTACCTGGTCCTGTTGACATTAACCTCAGTGTGCATAAGCAAGGTGTGCACAGACCTGTAGCTCCCTTCCTGCAGAGCCGCCACTGCTCATCAAACAGAAATGCCACTCAGTTGTCAGTCCATCTTTCTGCTCTCCAATCATGACACATTCCCTATTTGGGGTCCTAAAAGTCTCAAGTTCCATAAAACATGCTTTCTGCTCTCCAGGGCTTAGTCTAGCAAAGAAATGAGAAAAGGCAGACAGACTGCAAGGTGACAGACAGAGTGTAAGCCAATGGGTGGACGGCAGGACTCAGAGACCTGACTTCCTTGTCCTTCTTGATTTGGTTTTCAAGTGGCCTGTATGGCACCAAGCAGCTCGTGAAGTTTAAACACCCAGTCCCTATTCACAGTACATCAGATGGAATTATAGCTTCAGATTCATCTCTGAGACCAGCTCTTTACAGATTTGTGTTTAAGACATGGTGTCTAGGGAGAGAATGCAAAACTTCAATTCTACCAAAAACTGAAGATTTGTTTTCTTTTTAATTGAGTGTATATTTGTGTGTCTGTGTGTGGGTTTGTGCACATGAGGTCAGTTGCCCATAGAGGCTAGGAGAAGTTCAGATGCCCTGTAGCTAGAGTTACAGGTGGTTGTGAGCCACCTAGGTATTAGATCCTCTGCAAGAACCATATGAATACTTACTTAACTGCTGGATGTTGGTATCAGGACCTGTGAAACCTGTGACATCACATAAGCGGGACCCGCAGATCTGTTGCCAAGGCAACAGCCACCATATTCCCAGACTCCACTTGACTCACCTCCCACCTTTACCTGTGTTATGTCATCACCCATATATAAAGAAAGCCTCCCCCCCATCTCTCTCTCTCCCCCACTTTTATTTCCACCACCACCTTGCCCTACTCTCTCCCAATAAACCTCTTACACATGGAACTGCTTTGGCCTGGCGTGCTATGTTTAGATGCGAGCCGATATTCTAACACATCACTGACTCATCTCTCCAGTGCCTTAAGAAATTTTTAGAAAAGACTTTAACACATCACAAAAATAGACAAAAAGATTAGCTTATTTCTCATCAACAAACACAAGTTCTGTGTTACCGGTAGACTCTGGCCACTTGAATCGCTGTGCTTAGCAAACACGTATCACTGAATTCTAGTGCTCTTAGTACAAACCCAGAGAAATTGAAAAATTGCATAATCAGCATTTACCTTAAAACAACATATTGTGTCCCCAGAGACATCTCAGTTGTTAAGAGTGTTTACTGCCCGGGCACGGGGACCAGCGTAACAATCTTGGCATGCTCTTGCCTGTAACCCCAGCACTGAGGAGGGCATAAACAATTGCCACAACTGGACGACTTACAGCCTAGCTGGAAAAAAACATAAGCTCTGGGTTCAAGGAGAGACTCTGTCTCAATGAACTAAAATGGAGACAGACAGAGCCCGACACCTAGGCCCTTCCTCTGTCTTCCTCCTGTCTACACAGTTAGTTGTGCACGCCCCCCACCCCCCCACACAACTGCCTGAGCATATACCACAGTCACATGTATGTGCTATTTTAAGTAGTTCACCTACCTGCTTACAGAACATCCTCACAGGATGGGATGTTTCATTATTGGAGGAAACTGTTACACAATCAATCAACTGATCAATCAATATATAAACAAACAAACAAATGCATATTTTTAAAATATATAACACTTCAAGGTCTGGAGAGATGGTTGGGTGGTTAAGAGCTCTTACAGGGGAGCCGAGCTCAGTTTCCAGCACTCACGTTGGTGCTGGTCACACCACCTGCAGCTTCAGAGGATTGGACGCCCTCTTCTGGCCTCTGTGGACAATTGCACTCACATGCTAAAAAACTTTTTAACACATTTTCTATGGATTATCTGGCGCTTCCACTAAGGAGTAATATACAAGTACAGGTTAACAGGAGGTGAGTCGTGTTTCTCTCTCGTCCTCCTCCCTCAAGCTTCTCAGCCACAATGGCTTGCCTTGCCACCCACAGCTGGGACCACGAACTCACTCCTACCCAACTCATCTTGGTTCTGTCAGCTTTCTTTGCATGCTCTGGAAGTGAGGGGCTAAGTGAATCTGGTCAGTTTCTGGGAGCTGTTTGAGTTGTTTACATTCCTACTTACAGAGCATCCCTGTGGGATAGGATGTTTCAATCTTGAAGGAAACGTATGTAACAGTTTCAATCTTGGAGGAAACTTACACAACAGTGTGTTATGAAAGAAAGACAGACAGACAGAGACAGAGACAGAGACAGAGACAGAGACAGAGACAGGGAGACAGACAGAAAGAGGAAGGAAGGAAAGAAGGAAGGAAGGAAGGAAGGAAGGAAGGAAGGAAGGAAGGAAGGAAAGAAGGAAGGAAGAAAGAGGGAAGGGGGAAGAGGAGGCTATGAAGGGGAGAGGAAATTCCTGGGGGCATAAGAGGAGGGTAGGAAAGAAGATTCTGGTTGGATGTGATCAAGATACATTGCATAGAGATATAAACTTGTCATAGGACTATCCTTTTAAAGAGAAGTATCCTTTTAAAAATAAGAAAGAAGAACCTAGTGAGAATGCTCAAGGAAAGGACAGCATGTAGAATAGTAAAGAAAGCTTGTTTGAAATTTATAAATATTTTGATTGGATGCAGAATGCCAGTTATCAACAGCAGTAACTAACAACTATAAAAAATGAAAACTTCAGAATTACAAGAGTTTAAAAGGAAACATTCAATCGTTGTCGTTTTGATGAGTCTGTGGAACCGTCCTGCTTTGGGTAATGATGCCCATAGATAGCTTTTTCTTTTCCAAACTTCGAAGACCATCGTTGGTTAAATTTCCCAGGAGAAAAAGGAAAGCACCGTTAATTTTTATAGAATTATTTCAGCAAGAAAATGCTAAGTGTGTTAAGTCCTGACTTGAACTAAATGTAAGTTTCAAATAAAGGAATCTCTAAAGCTAGAAAGAGACAGAGACAGAGAGAGACACAGAGAGACAGAGAGACACACAGAAAGACAGAGAGACAGAGACAGAGACACAGAGAGAAACAGAGAGACAGAGAGAGACAGACTCAGAGAAAGACAGAGACACACACAGTGACAGAGAGACAGAGAAAGAGAGCGGCTTTGGGGGGAGAAAAGAAGAAAGAGGAGGAGGAAAAGGAGGTGGGGGAGAGGAAGAGGAGGAGGAGGGGGGAATACCTGTAGCTCCGAGATCAGAGTTCAAGCTAAATTTAATTTCAGCAAACAAGATAAAAACAGGCAGAATATCTGAGAAAACTCCCCCTACAATGTCATGGCCAATATTCTTTTTTTTTTAATTAATCAATTATTTTATTTATTTGCATTCCAAATGTTGCCCTCTTTCAGGTCCCTTCTCTAACTGTTCTTCCCCCTCATCCTCTTCCCCTTTGCCTCTGAGAGGGTACCTCCCACATCCAGGTGCACCCTCTCCCACTGAGGCCAGACAAGGAAGGGAGGGAGAGAGCTTAGACCAGCCCCTGTATGCTTTTGGTTGGTGGCTCAGTCTCTGGGAACTCTGAGGGTTAATTGACACCATTTGTCTTCCTATGGGGTTGCTACCCCCTTCAGCTCCTTCACCCTTCCCCTACCTCTTCCATAGGAATCCCTGACTTGTGTCCAGCGGTTGGCTGTAAGTATCTGCATCTGTCTCAGCTGCTGGTAGAGCCCCTCCGAGGACAGCCATGCTAGACTCCTGTCTGCCAGCACAACATGGCATCAGTAATAGTTTCAGGAATTAGTGTCCATACATGGAACGGATCCCACGTTGTGCTGTTCACTGGTTGGCCATTCCTTCAGTCTCTGCTCCATTCTTCTCCATGCATTTCTTTCAGGCAGTAGCAATTCTGGGCATGGCCAATGTTCTTAAGAGTTTGGTTTGTCAGAAACTCTCAAAACAAAACAAAACAAAACAAACCTGGGAACAAAGACCTCCATCGAGTTAACTCTCGGGCTGATGACTCTCTCTTCCCTCAAAGTGATTCGTGGTGTGATTCCTCCAAAATCACCATACTGCTAAAATCTGGGAGGCTGAAGGTGGAGTGTACATCAGAGGCCTCCCCCTCTAGGCATCTCCATCTGAGCGTTCCCCACCAAGCCTGACTGGAGGGAGGCAGAGGCACTCTAGAAATGTGGTGTGTCAGTGCGGCATGATAGCACAGACCTGAAATCCCAGACGATCAGAAAGTCAAGGTCACCTTCAGCTATACAGGTGTTCTGAGCTACAGGATGCTCCATGTGGTAGTGGGTGGGGATGGGGTGGTATGTGTGACAATGGCCAGTAGCAACATACACACATCAACGATTATGTCCTATCAAATAAATGCGACTGCCCTTAGTCACCGAGGTTATACAGAGGACAGTTAGAAAACATTTTGCTCCAGAGTGTACGGCTTCAATTAATTCAATCACGTGATTACTTTTTTCTTCTCTGGTATTTTCCATCACAGTTTAAAAAAAAAGAATAAAAATTTGCTTTGATCTCCAGAATTATTAGAGACAGTAAATAAACGTAACAGCTGTAATCTTTGTAAGTGCTAAGAAAAAAATTTACAGCTAAAATTTTACTGTGATTTTTTTCCCCCAAAACTTTCTACTGAAAAAAAAAAAAAAAGCAATGTATTCTGCTGAGTTTATCCACAGCATGTTTGTGTGTGTGTGGCGGTGGGATAAATTCAACCGTCCATTTGGGGGGACAATTAGTTCCAAGGCCAATAGACATATGATGAAAAACATATGATGATAAACATATGATAACGTTGGCTTCAGTTAGTGAATTCCCTTGAATTCGAGGGCAGCCTGGTCTACATAGCAAGTTTCAAGCCAGCTGGGGCGGCACAGTGAAACTCTGTTCAAAAAAAAAATCTGCACCCAGCCACTGCTCAGGCCCTAGAGTAGATTGCAGCACTGACTGTGGCTCAGGCCTTACAGTAGATCACAGCACTGACTGTGGCTCAGGCCCTAGAGTAGATCACATCACTGACTGTAGCTCAGGCCCTACAGTAGATCACAGCACTGACTGTGACTCAGGCCTTACAGTAGATCACAGCACAGTCTGTGGCTCAGGCCCTACAGTAGATCACAGCACTGACTGTGGCTCAGATCCTACAGTAGAACACAATCCTGAAACACAAGAATGAAAATAATTGAATGAAAATAATTTGAGGAAGCCTCTGCTGGCTTCCTTACAGTGGAAAGTTCAGACCCTATAGGTTATCTCCAAGGCCTTGTATTAATAATCTGTGCCTTGTGGGAAGAGTTTTGTTGTTGTTGTTTTTCATTCACACAAATTACAGCCTTCATAGTGTGTTAATATATGTGATGTTTGTATGTATATATTTATGTATGTATAGAGAAAATTATATGAGAACATCAGATAATTTTATTAATTTAATTGCCAAGGTATAGATTAAAACATTTTAGAATTGAAAGTATCAACAAATTATGTCTTTGCCTGGCCTCCCTCTGGACAAAATTTTTCAGAGAATCAAGACCACCCATGTATTACTCTTGTATCTGGACCACCTTGTACCTTGTAGGCACTCAAACAAGCCCAATGAATTGAACCCAAATACAAATATGTGTATAGCTTGCCTTCACTCTCTCAGTAGTAATCGATAGTTGTCTCTGGACTCTCCCTCCAACTGCTGTAAAGGCCAAAGATGTTTTGAGATAAAATGCAGATAGTTATTTATTTACTTTTCCAATCCTGGCCCTCTAAGAATAGAGCCATGAATTAACGTGTGTAAGAAAAGGCATTAAACCTTAAAGAGGCCCATGGAAAATTGGTGCAGAGCTCCAGATTGGCTAAATCAGGTTTGTTATTTTATCCATTAAATAGTCTAAGCAGATTAATTGGAACCAGACATGTGAAGGTTCATAGGATTTGCATTTTACTAACATTGGTTATTTTACCCAAAAATCTGTAAGTTACATTTCAACACATCCAAACTAACTGCTTAATGAAAATAGAGATCTTGATTAATAATTTTTAAAAGTACACATAGGCAGGGATGTTGTAAGACTTCTTTCCTTTTGTAACCAGATCCATCTCACATTAACAATGTATTCAACTCCATACGCCTTATATAAATAATACCAGCCACCTACATTATCATAGATACATTGTACTTTAGAAATTATGTACAGCAAGGCAAAAACTGTTTTCTTGAGTAAACAAAGTGAGGGGGTTTACATCCTGAGTTGGTATTTTGTGGATACCTTTAAGTCACAGCTGTCTGTTGTCCAGGTAACAAGGGAGCCAAGCAACCTGTTCTCAGCAGACGCCCATCAAAGGAAACATTTCTATCAGAACACTAACCATTAGATACCAGGGTCAAAAGCTAACTCATTTGGTTCTCAAGACTGCTGTCTGAGCCATAACTGAGACCCCCATCAAAAATTAGCATGTTAATGCTTTACCCTGGTGTAAACAAACCAGTTAAAGAGAGCACAGGACTGCTGCATTCTAGCAAAGCTCTATCCACATTCTCCAGCCAATTACAGCCTCACAATTATTCCACTCCCAGACATAATACTCAGCTATCAAACAATACATGTCTGAATAGGTTTTGAAATGTCGCATTAGGTCTGTGTTGAAGTGCTCAAACCTTTGTGGGTGACCTCAAGATAAAAATAAATACCTGGTTAGATAAGATCAATAGCCTCTACATTGCATTCAAAATAAATTTAACATAATCACATTACAGTGCCATTGTACTTTATTATTCTGTGAACCAGTTATTAGAGCCTTGGAACAACGTCAAAAAATAACATTCCTAAGTTTAATGCTTATAATAAAGAAATACATTAATTGTCAGGAATATGCACTAGCTCCCAATACAGGCCCAAATAGTCTATCCCCTAGTATTCAACACCCCCTCCCCGCCAATGTGTGCTCTGTTTTGTTGGGTGACGATTTCATCTTAATTTTATAGCTTTGTTTCCAAACCTCTCTCTGCAGCATCTCCTACTGTAATGTTTCAGTGCTGTTCCCCCCTATAACACTTAGCGCAACTGCTGCTGACCTGGGCAAATATGTTTCTGATGCCTGTCAGCAAGTATAAAAGCATAATTTCATTAAAGTGTGTTTTATATGCTCTGGACCGAGGGAACAGTATAAAATGAAGTTTGGCGAAAGTTCAACTGAGCATCAAATAGCACCAGCGAGAATATTTTTAAACAGATGGTGCAAAATCTTGCTAACACGATAGTGTGTGCTCGACACAGGAAAGCGATCGGGAACAGATGTGCTCCAAATGACCACCGTACCAAGCAGAAACGATGAACAGAGATATGCATTAGAAACGACACCCTCACCAGCCAGAAAAGCAAGCAATGAGCACCAAGCTCCACTGACGTTTTCTGTGGATTAAAGGTGGCATGCAAAAATTTTCCCTTTGGCTTCTGCTCATACGTTATTACTAAACTTTTCTCGAGGTGGTCAAAATTAAGAGCATGATTTTTCAATCTATTAAAAAGATAATTCCATGAAGGGAAAATAAGTTCTTGATTTAGCTTAAGAAATTCAGCACCCTAAGGACCCTGTCCATCTTTGGCATGAAACATAATCTCATCAGCCTAGAAGAAACACACACACACACACACACACACCACCCCCTTTAGGGCTGTACACGCGTGTCTAATCAAGTTACAAGGGTTCACCCCAGAATTGAATGGCTTTATTTAAAAAGTACCAAAGGCCAAGCAGCTGTGATTGGCAAGGGGACTAAGGCCAAATTGTCAATCCCCAGGGAAATTCTCCTGGGAGACTGAGATAGAGCCATTCCAGAAGGATGGCCAGGCCCACATCCTTGAGCCACCTCCAGTTGGAAGATAGGAGAACTTCCAGGTGCCTGGAACTTCAGGCCCCCCCACCCCCCCTTGGCCTAATCAAGCCTTGCTATAGTGTCTTGTCCCAAGCAGTTGACTGGAGTAGGAGCCTTCTGCTCCACTTTTCAAAGCTTTCTGCTCCCTTCTGGAGCTTTTTAGAGCCAGAGAAAGAAGTTCTCTATGTATTTACAAGCTAGTGGGGGTGAGGGTAACCAAGGCTTAGGCCTGGAGCGTCCTCCTGGAGGGAGCTCACTTTCTCATAGAGAAAAGTCTTAAGGCTCTCTGGATGCCAAATTCGATTTCAAACCAGGAACCTTTCGTGGTATTCCAAGCCTGAGTGCTGCAGTGGCCTGAATTCCAGGACCAGCCTGGCAGGTTCCATACTCCTCCTCAGCGACTAGGTGTGGCATAATGACCAGCCACAACAGTCTTCCTGCACATCCGGAGTTGTGGGATGCTGGCAGCATGCCTAAGTCAGCTTTACCTCTGGGTTGAAGTCCAAGGGGGTGCTGTCCACTGCCTGGACGCTCCCGGGCTGGGTGGATCTAGGGCAACCCAAATGAGGCCTGCAGAGGGGAGCTCTGACCCACACAGTACAGGCCGCCCAGGGAGAGGAAGCAAGAGCCTGGAGCAGAGCAAGAGTTGGCCTGTTAGCCTGGGGTGTGGGAGTTACGAAGGAAATGTAGCAATATGTACGACCCTAGGTTGTGAGAAAGTGCACATCCAGCACAAAATCTACCCTACCTCTTAAGGGTCTGCTGCCAGGAGGGCCTCCTTTGCACAGAGCTTAAGCCTTTGAAATTGGTGCTCAGGACCCTCCAACCTTGCACCTTCCACCACCCAAACCAGATGATAATTCTTCACTTCTGTTATTCCAAGGGGGTTGGGGGAGCCAGCTATGGGGTAACTCTATGATTAAGACCTTGCCACGTGTTTATGTCCAGCTTCTGTGAGGCATCTCTCAGAGCTTTTGGTTTCTGGTCTGTAAAGTGGGCATCGCAGATGTCGAGGTCAGGTGACACAGTAGAAAAAGCTGTGTGCTGCTCACTCAACAGCTGCTTATAATGATGCTCAGACACTTCAAGAAAGCTGGGAGTCCTTTAGACAAGCAAGTACCTCCTCGCATACAGCGCCATTTCAAGACGCAAAGACAAGGGGGTGTTCCCTGAACCCACTTTCCATCCTGACCACTATAAAAACAGATCTTCATAGCTTGATTCAACCTCACCCCAACTCAGGATGGAGCTCAGGACCTTGCACGTGCTAGCCAAACTGTCTCATCCAGAGCGGCACCATCAGCCTCTGATTCAGATTCCGTGAAAAGAAGTTGCTTCTGCCCCACTGTATCTTTTAAATTACTGGTGCAAAGTGGAAATATTCCAAAGAGAAGGGAGAGGAAGAGTCATTGAACAGTTTGCAACATGATGTATTAAAGATATGTTTCTATATTTAAAAATTCAGAAAAAACTCTGCCTATGACTCCAAGACACAAAAACAATAATGAATACAACTAATTCAGAATACTCTCCAAAGGTGATGCAATGTGAGACATTCCTTACTTTCATTTTTGTTTAATTACTTCTACTTGTTGTGATAGAACACATGCCACAGCTAGCCTGTGAGGGTCAAAGAACAGCTTACATGTGTTCCATCTCCCTCCTAAGTGTAGGTTTCCAGAGCTGTGACTTGAGTGTCTTTACCCTCTGATGGCCTGGCTCATGCACACTTTGGAGGATAGGAGTGAGTGAAAAGAGTTTGGTTGAAATTCATGAGCTTGACTGCTCTTTGAAAGTTGGGATTTGCCACATTTACAAAAGCCCATAGCAGCTCCTGATTCACTTGCAGGCATTATTAGTACACATGAGAGACTCATGAACAGGATGAAGCCTTCCCACCACCATCACCCTGCTCCAGGGGAGGGTGGATTAACCATGAGCAGAGCTGGTACCCCCATCACAGGATGAGAGGCCTCTTCCAGCCTTTTCCAAGAATCGGAATCCCAGTCATCAGCTTTCCGGGGGGAGGGGGGTCCTGGACAGGGGTGGCACAGCCAGAGTGGAGGAGGGCTGAGTTTGGGGTAGACCTTACACAGCAGCAACAGCACTTGGCTCCCCGTGACTTCAACTCCAAACTTCACTACCTTTTCTGGACCACATTCTTTTGCTGGAGCAAAACCTGTGTCAGCATCTAATAATGTGTGCAGAGACCAAAAAGGCTTATATGTCACTGAACACACATATTCTTTATCCAAGATGTCCCTAAAATGATACATTATAGTAGCCCCAGGTGTCTCTACAATGATACAGTGTAGTAGCCCCAGGAGTTCCTACAATGCTACACTGCAGTATCCCCAAGTGTCTCTACAAATGATATACTGTAGTATCTTTGGATGTCCCAGCAATGATACACTGTAGTAGCCCCAGGTGTCCCTGCAATGGCACATTGCAGTGTCCCTACAATGGTTCACTATAATAGTCCCAGGTGTCCCAACTATGATTCACTTAGTATCTTCAAGTTCAGAGGCTATTCCTCCTGTGGCTTCTCAAGAAGTCAAGGCAGGTGTCCAGTCCCATTACACACACTGAAATCTGAAGAGTTCATGCATGATAAATGAAGAGTGGAACCCAAGTTCCCACAATTTTATGGTCAGATTGTCTACTCCTTTCCTTGCTTAAGGTGTTCAAGGGAGAAGGAGAAGGAGGAAGGAGGAGGGAGGAGGAGGGAGGAAGAAGGAGGAGGAGAAAGAAGGAGGAGGAGGAGGGAGGAGGAGGAGGAGAAATCAACTGTAGTTTCTGAACAGGAGGGTGCCAGAACAATGGAGGATGTGTTGGAAACAGGCAGAGGGGAGTGAGACTACTGTTGGCCAGAACTGTTACTGTCCAGCACCAGGTATTAAGAGAGTCAGGGAACCACACAACTCTTGTCTCAAAGTACCTGCTGGGGTCATGTTGATTCCCTGTTCGTGTTAGGAGACTATTTCTGAAGGCTTTCCCACACATGGTCGCGGGGTAAGATCCTCTGGTTTTGCATAGCCAGAGCCAGGCTCTGGGTCTTCATAGTCTATAGTTACAGAGCCAGCTGTAGTCAAGTTTAAGGAGAAGTTACAGAAGCGGGTCTCACGGTCTCACCCTCTGCACCACTATCAGCGCAGAGATTCACTTTTGCTGGATTCATCCAGGATGAATCCATTCGGTGAACGTGAGGGGGACAAAGGCTTCACTGTGGATTTCAGACCTCACTCACTCTTTTCCCCTCTTGCAGCATATTTGATACTCTGTTGTTCCCTGCTGTTATTGGTCAGGTGTCAGTGGAAGTACAATAGAGCATACCTCACCACTGGATACCAGAACCTGTTTACCTAGGGTTATGGAGGCAGAGAGAACTCCCAGGAGGAAAGGGATGGAGGGGGTCACAACCAATTCTCCTGAACTCTAAAAAGAATCAAGTCACAAACACATATATTAAAATGTGCCTTTCTGAACTCACCCAAAAGAGCCATATGGCTGAAAGACTAAAAATGTAGCTTCCATGATTTGAATGTGTAGCATTGTTGAACAAGTTAAAATTTGGAATGTGCTCCTGAGTATGCGCTTGTGGGGCAGTTGATAAGACATCTACCACATCTACAATCACGCGTATGGTACTCAGATCCTTGCACACATTCACAGAAACCCTGCTGCCTGCTTTGTAATGGCATAAGATTAGCCTCACAATAAACCCGGGAGAAAAGAGCAGTTTGGGAAAGCTGGAACACAGGGATGGGAGGAGGGGAGCCAAAACTCCCAGTAGAAGGGGCTCCAGGCTGACTGCACTCTCCTAGAGCCTCAGAAGTTCCTGGAGACACACACCTGCTTAGAACAACAGATCTACCTGAAACCATAACAGGGCCAAATGCATCACACCAGACAGTCAAGAACCTGGCCTGCTCCTACCTCTTGGCAGGATGCCTTGGTAATGCTTCTATTCCCAGGCCTCTCAAGGGAAGCACAGGGAGAAGAGGCAGAGAAGGTGAGAATTGCATTCATGAATTATTCATATAACAACTTCTTAGTGGTACCCTTAGATAAAGATTTTGTAGACGATAAAACTGAGGTCTTAAAGTAAATTCCTTAATACCTGATTGCAAGTTGACCAACTCCAAACAGCATGTCACTTAGCTTTTTAACACCTCTCACCCCCATCCCAAGGAAAGCAAGAAGGGGGAGAGAGAGAGAGAGAGAGAGAGAGAAGGAACTGGAGGGAAACATTGCCTTGGTTACAAGAACCAAGTCTCCTGTAGTTGAAATCCACATATAAAGTTCTTAACTTTTAAAAATATGGTTTAGATTTTTTTCTGCAGCCACTCATGGCAAATGCATGGTTTAACAAGATCTGCTAAGATATGAAATGACAGAACATGACAGAGAAGTGTTGCTGAGGAAAGGAGCCACAGACACCAAAGTTGTGGGCATCCTGCTGGCCGCCAGGGCAGTCTATTTCCCTTAGCAACCTTTATCAAATTCTGGGAATTAGAGGCTCTCTCTCTCTCTCTCACAGTACACTGTGCCTCCACCCCAGGCTACAGAAACTCCTTTGGTGCCTGGGCTGTTGCTTTGAGACTCAGTGTGGCTTTCTTGCCACCATGGCTGAGGCTTAATTCCAATTATGGAATCTGGAGGAATGAACTCTAGGGATGGGTAGGGGGACCTGGGTGAAGTATGAGTGTGTGTGTGTGGGGGGGGTGCACCTCCAGGCTTGGGTCTTCACCCTCCCAAACCAGAGAGCTCAAAGCTGGATTTCCTTGGAGAGGGGAGTGCTTAGAACCTGTAAGAAAACTGGAGGGGAGGTGGAGATTGTTAGTTGGATTTTTCTCATTCCCCCTCCCCCCCTTTACACAGGCAGGATCCTACAAAAACAGCAGTCAAGTTTCTGAGGTTCCTGGTTTATTGGTCATGACAAAAGGCACACATCATAGGCATGCTTTGCTTTAGGGGAGACTGTGGGCTTGAGAATGTCACACTGCATAAATGGAGTCTTCCAGGCAGCCCCCTCCATTAATTTTGGGCTCCCAATGGCCCCCAAGTTCTTTTCTCACTTCACTTCTCTGCTCATTTAGTGGGCCCAGGTTTCCTGATGCTCTGCCAAGAACCTCTGCTTGCGTGCAGGCTCTGGTTAAGGAACCTGGCTCTCCCACCTTGGATCTCCAGAATTTATCCTCATCAAGACCTGGAGGCTTCTCACACAGGGTTAAGGAGAGCAGCATTGTTCTGCACACCAGGGTGCCATGTGTGTGTGTGTGTGTGTGTGTGTGTGTGTGTGTGTGTGTGCCCTTGAAAGAAAGTCACTCACACACACCCCACCCCCAGGTTCTCAGACTCAACTAGCAGAAAATAGCAGATGAGGTGTTCAGGGATCCACCTTCTTGGCGACCTTCTCTTTCCAGAATAATCTCACCTCTGTTTTCACCCTGAGACTGGATCCAGTTTAAGTCCCAAAGTTAGCAAGTTTCACACTCTGTGCAGATGCAGATTCCTAGTCTCGCGCTTTTAGCAATAAAACAAAACAAAACCTCTGGAAGTTCTCTTTTCTCCACTTTCCAGACTCCGATGAGCACAGGAAGTGGGCAACAATCCAAAGACACCCACCAACAACCAAGTGTCCCGCTTGCAGTTTCAGGGTGATCATAACTGAGCATTCACATCAGGGACATTGACAGTTCCTTCTTGGGAGCCAAGGTCACACATTACCCTAGCGCAGCAGATAATCCTTGGGTTACATTACCACACATAATTCTTGGGTCGACTGTGCTAGGAAGTGAATCTCTCCGGTCTTGGGTTGGAGAAAGTGCTGCTCAGCCAAGCTAGACTTTGGTCAGGCAATTGTAGCTACTTCGCTTAGGCTTCTCCCCATGTTTCAGCCATGTCTAGACTAGGATTTTGTGAGTCCTTGCCAGCCCTCTGGAGGAACGCAGCTCCAGAGAGGGCAACGTTAGAAGCTGAGAACCAGTGTATGACCTGCCTTTTGCTCAAGTTCCGGGATAAATTCCTTCAAAAGAGTAGTTAGCACAGGAGCTCAGACGCGCAGAGTTCAATAGGTAAATTGGCGGGGACTTTGAATACTTCAGGTAACAATTTTCTAATTCGGATCTATTGCTTTTAAATATCGAACTCCAGAGACCTCTGTCAATGCAGCCTTTTCCCGCCCCATTGATGCTTGATGTTCATAAACGGCTCCTGCCCCGCGAGCCGGGTGTGAAAAAAAAACAAACAAACAAAAAAAAAAAAAACAGTTTTATACCTTTGATAGTAATCGCCAAGGAGGAGAAGAAGGGTTATTAGAAGACCGCAAATTTCGCAGCAGCTCGCCGTCCAATTAGGCAGCTCTTCGCCAAGGTGGAAGCTCTGAGTATCGGGTAGATTCTCTCTTTCTCCGGTCCTAGACTAAGGCCTGGCGCGACGGGCTCCAGACCCTTTCCTGCACCCCACCCCAAGGTTTTAGCAGGACACATATAGTGCCTCCGAACTTGCCTGCGAGCCGCACAGCCCCGGAACAGACGTAGTTTTCTTTCCTACCCCATTCAATCCTTGGAGAGAGCCAGGAAATCCAGGGTGTTGGCCAACCTCCTAGTGGGCCTTCCTTTCTGGTTTTCATTTGATGAACAGTGGCTTCTAGAAATTTCAGTCCAATGGGAAGGCACCAACAAGGCACGGCCGATTTATTTTCCCACCTACAGACAAACAAGATAATATATATACATTTTTAATGTGTTTCGTTCAAAATTGATCTCAATTGGCGTGCGGAGGCTAAAACTCTCATTCTGATAAAGGAAAGAAAGAAAGAAAGAAAGAAAGAAAGAAAGAAAGAAAGAAAGAAAGAAAGAAAGAAAGAAAGAAAGAAAGAAAGAAAGAAAGAAAAGTGCTTTGTAAATTTTACCTCAAACACTTAAAGTTGGAAAGAGCAGAAGGCGAACTTTTTCTATGTCTGATCCGAGGAGCAGCGAGCTCTAGTTTGCCTGCGGGCAAGAAGAAGCTAAACATTTTTTAGGCAAGTCGTATACACCGGGTCAGAAGGTCAATAGGCCCAAGACCCTGAAACTCAGCCTTGACTTTCCCAGTAAAAACTTTCACTTTCCGCTCCGCCCATCTCCAATCGAAACCCCCAAGCCAAAGCCTCAGTCGCTAGGACAAGGAACGCACTTACCACGGGGCAGCCCCTGGAGCGCGCTGGACACAGGCAATTATGCCGCTGGTGAGGTCGCAGTCCCGCCGGGGCGCCAGGAGCAGGGCGGACGCCAGACCAGTCCTTTAGACTCCAGTCTGACGTCCTCCTTCTCTAAGCCCGGAAGCCTCTAAAAAAAGAATCATTTCCTCCACTTATGCAGAGATAGGAGCTCTTAGATCAAGATTAGTATGTTGAAAACCTGATTGAGAGTCGCCTGATTAGGCGAGGGTGGGTGGAAAAGCGGCGTACACGACGGCGCCCCCTCCCTATGTCCCCCAAAACAGCTCTAGAGCGCTGGGCTCTCCAGATGACCGGCACAAACCATTCTTGCTAGCAGGCAAAGGGAACTTCAGAGTTACATTGCAATCCTTAGCACAAAAGACTGTAAGTAATTCTCCAAGCTAGACTCTAGTTTTAGTTCCTCATCCAGGGAATCGGTCCAAGGCGACCTACTGGAGCCAGCATTCCACACCAGTGTCTCTCTCTCTCTCTCTCTCTCTCTCTCTCTCTCTCTCTCTCTCTCTCTCTGTCTCTCTCTCCCTTTCTCTCATCTCTGATCAGAATCGTATGGAAAATACTTTATTATGTGGATTCCTTCACCCACTCCTGATTTTCGCTTTTGACGAAAATCAACAGCAGAAGCAGCAGCAGCAGCAACAACAACAACATCCACCACCACCACCATTTAGCTTTTCCAGCAGTTGGTCCAAATCTCCACCCTTCTTCTATGCCTTACCAGAATACAGTCTATTCTTAAATCTCAGGTCCCTCATACTCCACGCTAAATTTAATGGAGATCTCCCAATGGGCATCGGCCAGAGGGTGCTAATATGAAAGTGTATATAATGACTGAAAAGGAGAGCCGAGATTCTGTATGTTCAAACGTCCTCTGTGTTTAAGGTGGAAAGGGACAATCAAAGAAAATCCAAACTCCGTGCCCAGCCCCAGGCTCATTTCGTCCAAAGAAAGTGTGGTCAGCATTAGTTGCTGCCGGCCCCTCCACTAGCCTCTGAGGGCTGGTCTGGGCGGTTGTTCTTCTTCTCCCACTAAAATAAGACAAGGGGGTAAGATTGCTCGTCCTTGTGTTTCACTACATATATTTCTGTCTAAATAAGGCAACAAAGCATGGTTTTGTTACAAGGCTTGAGAAACCGACTCCAGGACGTTCTTATATCACATAAGTTCCAAACGTTTCTCTTTTGCTTATCTAAAGGGACAAATAAGAAATAAAAGTAATTTTTAAAAAACTTCTTACAAAATTTTTCTTCTATAAACGAAGTGAGACCTTATAAACAAACAAAAAAACCTCACACTTTCCAATTCAGATCAAAATTATTTCTACCCTACTCACATTCAAGCGTTCACACTTAAGCATGGGAATGAGGAGTGCGCAGCGGCCCAAGACTCTATCTATGGCATATGGTTTGTCTAGAATTAAAGAAAATCAAACATCATAACATACTTTCGTTTTTCTTGTATCCTTGATTTCAAATCTAGTCGCAAATCAAATCTAGTCGTTCGTTTGTCCCTTCATTATCTTAACAGGAAAACCTTTCGAAAATGTAGAGAGAATCATTGGTGTGCATTTAGGGAGACCTAAGACCCGGGAATCCGGGAGACCTCCGCTTTCCCTCCGTGCGCCGCTGAAAGAGATGTAACCCGAATCTTTGTTTAGGTTTTGGCTGGGGAGCGAGAATTTAAAGACAAGTCAGATGCAGAAAGCATATTCTTAAAAAAAAGAAAGAAAGAAAGAAAGAAAGAAAGAAAGAAAGAAAGAAAGAAAGAAAGAAAGAAAGAAAGCCAAGTTAAGGGGCATCCGCATTCCCCCCACCTTTAACACTGAATTCAGAGTAAGTTGTCTGGTGCAGATAAAGATCTTAACATGTAGAGAAGGCGGGTTTTTCATAAGGAGGTGAGGCTGTCCCTCCAGGAAAAGACTTTCCCCCACACCCCCTCCTCTCTGCGAGGTTCCACCCTCTGGAAAACACAACTTTCCCTCTTTTCCTGGAGGGACAGGCCTCAGTGTGGCTGAGAGAGGAATCTTAAGAACAGTGGATCAGAGAGAGGCTACGGTCACTGTGGCCTCTTTGGATCGAGACACACTGGTGGCATCGCTGTCCTGCCTGTTAGCTTTCCTTGGCCTTTGGGGGCGGAGGAGGGGACACTGCGGACACCCACAGCCTCTGACCCTCTGGAGCTGGTATGTGACGAGCAGCGCCTGTGGGGCCATGTATTGGAAGAGCGATCAGATGTTTGTGTGTAAACTGGAGGGAAAGGACGTGCCGGAGCTGGCGGTTCCCCGCGAGAAGGTGAGAGAGCCTATGCCAGGCGGGATCTGTTGAATAGGAGTTTCCTTGAGAGAAGAGAGTTGTCCGGCTCCTAAACCAGGTTGGGAAACTACCTGTCACTGCCTCGTCTCCAGACCTGACAATTTTTTTTATTACGTAGTAGCGTTAGGTAGTAATCACTGCGTCCCCTCCCCACGGGCTCACTTAACCTGAGGCATGGACACTCTAATTTGAGACGAAGCCTGGAGCCTAAGACGCTCACGGGGCAACGTGAGTCCTGCTTTTTTATTCTATGTGACCTGCTGTTCGCGGCAGTCTGGGGCAGGGGTCGGGGGTCTAGATGTTTGTCGCATGGCACCAGATACCAATGGCTGCGCTCTGCTGAACGCTGGCTCTTGCTACGGATAAGGTGCATGTGGGACGGACTTGAGACCCGGCGGCGACAGACCTGAAGACTTGGGTCCTCCAGAGCCCCGCTGCTCTTAGAGTCAAAAGAACGATTTCATTGGAAATACCAAAGAGGCAAACTTCGCAGCACGAGGCGAGCCTAACGGGGTGGGGGTGGTGGGGGAACCTGGCAAGCTGTCACCTACTTTGGAGGCAAGACCCGTGGGTGCTCGCATTTTATAGTGGAACTCAGTTCCTAAACTGTTGGAGAGCAGGGCGGGGGTAGCGGGTATCGGCTGGACGCGGGCAGGGTACTGCTCGCTTCGTGTTTGTCTGACGGCAGCGGGTAGAGTTTCTGCCCGGATGCATTGTGTCCGTGAGGACGCGGCCCGGGAGTAGCTGCGCCAGGGATATCCAGGCGTGCGGCCGCTGGCTCACCTGGGGCTTTCGGAAGACAGAGGAAAAGGAGACAAAGGGACGGAAAAGCGAGGGGTGTGGGCTGCTGGAATCCGCGGACCCACTAGCCCTAAACTAGACTTCTCAGAGAGATTGCATTCGTTTATAGAACAAAACTGAAAGTGCAGCCAGGGCTTGGGGACACTTGAGCAACGCGTCCGTGTGCTCTAAAATATTCTGACCCGCACTGGGTGAGAGGTTTTTTTTAATGGAACAAATTAAATTCAGCTGGATATTTCCATTATTCGGCCCGCTTCTGCACTGGTTAAAAATAATCCTTTAGTAGCTAAAATGTTGACTTACTGAGCACTAAGTGGCAATTCACACCTTAAAGAAACCAGTGTAAATCGCTTACGGTTCTAATTGCTTCAAGTTTACCAAAGAGCTGCTGGCTCCGTTTAATCTGAAGCATTTTCATTCAAATTGTCGGAACAAACACCAGGCTTCTTAAATCCCACTGTAATTAGCTTTCAAGTATCCGATTAAACCTCTTCACCTTTTGGGCTATCCTATTCAAAAAGACCCCCCTTTAAAAAAATATATGTGTGTCTTGCTCTTTTAATTGAGGTTATTAAAGAAATCAAGTTTCTCTCCCCACCCCCTCCTCAGTCATCTTTTCTTCTCTCTCACTCCACCTCCCCCCGCCCCGTGCCCCCTTTAGCCGGGTGTTCCCCGCTCCCGGGTGATTGACGTCTAGAAAGCAATCGCTTTGTGCACCGAGGCCGGTTATTAGCTGGGTACCCCCGGTGGGGGGCGGGGGCCGGCGCGTCGGGGTGAGCGCGGGGCTCGAGCCCGGAGCCGCGGCCGCGCAGTCCTCGAGTCGCCCGCTGGCGGCGGCGGCCCAGGGAGGCTGCGCGCTGGCCCGCCAGCTGCGCCCGGGCTCAGGTGCCGGCGCTTGCACGCGCCGCCCTCGTGCGCGCCCTTCAAGAGCGCCTTGGGGCCTGGCCTGCGGGGCGCCGAGTGCTCGCCGCGGGCTCCTGACCGCTGTCTCCCTCCCTGCCTTCCCGCTCTCGCGGCGCAGTGCCCCGGGCTCATGTCGGAGGAGTGCGGGCGGCCTGCAGCCCTGGCGGCCGGGAGGACCCGCAAAGGCGCTGGGGAAGAAGGACTGGTGAGTGGGGCGGCGACCCGAGTGGGGATCCCCAGCTCCCTGGGTGGGGCGGGGCGCGGGGTTCCAGGGGTCCTGCTGGTCTGGGAATCCCACAGTGCGGATGGGGAAGGCTGGGGACGGAGGACAGTCCTCGGGCTGCTCCGTGGGGAGGTGGGACGCGAAAGGCCAGCGCTCGGCTGTTCCTGCAGGTGAATCCCGAGGGAGCCGGGGACGAGGACTCCTGCTCCTCCTCGGCCCCGCTTTCCCCGTCGTCCTCGCCCCAGTCCATGGCCTCGGGCTCTGTGTGCCCGTCAGGCAAGTGTGTGTGCAGCAGCTGCGGCCTGGAGATTGTGGACAAATACCTCCTCAAGGTAGGATGGTGGGCCAGGCGAGCCCCGAAAGAGACAGTGTGAGGGTCGGGGCGGGGGGAAGTGCCCCACTTCGTGTCAACGGAGGCTCTTTAGACCCTCTCAGCATATCAGTCCACCACTCTAAGGCCCACAGCGAGAAGTATGATAAGGAACGGGTAGGATAGGATTTTCCTTACTGTGAAATTCTAGGATCAGGGTCTGCAGTGTAAATGAGGGTTCCCCCTGGAGTGTGCGGAGGACTGATCACCAGCAGCAAAAGAGGCTCGAGGAACCGTCCCCCACTCTGGGACAGCTACCAGATGCCTAGACTTTTGTTTGTTCCAAGCCTAGACTTTTACTTACTTAAAAATCCCGTACTCTGCATACTGGTCCCTCCTCTCGAATACACCCGTGCTGCTGTCTACATAGACCAGTCCGAGTTCCGTGTGTCATTCCCCCTCGCAGCGGCTCCTTCCATAACTAAAAACACTGTAAAGTGCCTTTAAAGATATTTAGTTTTGGACTGTTACTGTCATCGCGGTCATAGGTTTATTTACCGGTACCTGGAACCTTCCCAAAGCAAAAGTTTATATAAAGCTTTAAAAGCCATTTCGGTACCTCCTAGATCTTGCTAAGCAGTGATGTTATGTCCTACCAGGGCTTGGGGAAAAAACAATCTAGCTGTAAAGTTAGGTGCACATATACAACCCCAGCTGAAGTGTTTCACGGCGAGGTTTCAGAGTTGACTGTCTTAATTTGGTTTAACTTTCTCCTAGAATACTTCACTGGGGGTGGGGTGGTTATGAAGTGGAGATTCTGGCGGGCTGCAGTTACCCCTGTCGTGTCAGACAGGATCTTGGTCCCCTGTGTCTTAATCTGAACACATTGGATTTCCACCTTCAATAGCATTTAGAAACCACTATGGAAAACAATGCTTTCCAATATACTAAATTAGTTGCAAACCAGTTCACTTTCTGTCCCCCGCCCTCCTTGAGCTTCAGTTTTCAGAAGGATTAATTACAGAGAATAAAAGATCAAAATGTGAATTAGTGGGTTTCTTTAACTTAATGTCAACATTCAAAAGCTGCTTTCTGGGGGAACGGGAATATGACTTCCTGGAGCCCAGATAAAACACTGAAAGAGGCTTGAGTGAAAACATTTTCTAATGTTTTTATTTGATTCTTGAAGCTTGAAAATTAACCTGGCTTTCTCTTTAAATCTGCATTCTTAAAATCCCATTTCCCATTTCTCTGCATCCACAAAACCATGCACTAAGTCAGTGAGTCAACGTAGCTTCTTGTTTTAAACAAGGTTCTCAGTGACTTCCCGAATCTGGAACAGTGTTTCTGGACCTGACTTAAGGAAACTTCAACATTTCACAGCAGAAATGTAGAAAATAACTACACAGTAAAATATATTGTCTGAATTCTGCCTCAACTAGCATTGGCCTTGTTTAATTTTATACATTGTTCATACTTGTCTTCATATGATATAAAAATCGTGTATCTAAGTGGTTCTGCAAAGTTTTCTTTTGTAATTGGACAGGAGTCTACCTAGGACAGTTTTCTACATACAATCATATTCTATTAGGATTTATAAGTTAACTAAAATTTACTCCCATACAATCATTTAAGCACTCTGAATTCTCATTATGCCTACCCCAAGCTGAAGTGCTAACTCCTTACTCTAAGTCTGAATCTAAACTTCTCACTGGTAACAAATATTTAATCCAGTATAGTTGTAGCTTTTTGAGGCTATGAAAAACTACCAGCCTGTGGGGCAGTCACACAGTGCCAGACAAAAGGGTCAGCTGTGGTTGTTGCCCCTCTACAGTCCTGTCCTAACCTAGCCTGGTGTGGAGCCATATTGGATTAATGCTAGTTCAGCAAAGGTTTCCAGAACTTTCCCAGAGTCTCCCCCACCTTCCTTACTTGCTGGCAAGGACTGGGAATGTTAAGAAGCTCTTCTCTTTTTCAAAAGAACCCTCGAGGAAAGGTGTCAAGCCAGGGCTGAGGTCTGGCTTTTGTAGAGCTAGAGAGAGGCTCCAGCCTCTGTTTTAAAGCCTTGCTTTAGAAACAAAAGCCTGGTGTGACTGAAATAAGGCCTTGAGTGGTGGATGCTCCAGAGGCTTGGGCTTTCTTTATGAACTGGATACAACTTAGGGGAAAACACAAGGAAAGTGCATCTCTGCTTCCAGGAGGTATTCTGTTTGGTTAATGTCTTTTTGTTCCATTTTAATCCAAGTAACTATTTTTATACAGTGAATAGATCTTTTGAAGAAAGACCCAAACTTAAATTTTCATCAGAAATTAAACATTGCTTCGGAAAGAGGTTCATAACTTAGTTAGAAATCACAATGTTTCCTTCAGAGTATCATTTGTATCTTCCTCCTGTCAGTAAAACACCCTGGCTGCTAGTATGAAAGCAGAAACCCAGTTAGTCCCTGTTTGCTGATCACCGAACTTCAGAAGCTGCACTGCAGGCCAGCACAGCTGGATACACATCTCCATTGGGGGACTGAACTGCAATGTTTGGGGGGGGGCACAGCATCGGCTTCAGGTAACCTCAATGGTCATTTGTTTTGTTCCCATGTCAAAGTCTAGAGTGCCCTACTTTATTAAATACCACTGTCTCACTACTTGAAGTACAAATATATTTCCTGGGTGCATTTAAAACTACCTATAATGTGGTATCTTCCTTTCTCCAGAGGCTCCATCATTCCTTGGGCTAGCAACATCCTCCTCCTGGGCACTTTGTTCTCTGCAGCTGTATATGTTAGGGGAGGTGGGGAGGCACAGCATCCTTGAGCTCTACCTTAGGAATTTCTGATGTATAAGGGAAGTGTATTGCCTGCTTTCTCTATTAGGGTGTTTTTACAAATTTATTCTCTGTCTTGGTTGTCCCTACTGATGGGTTGCACAGTTCACAGCTGTTTGCCCAAACTGTAGGTCAAAAGGTTTGTCTCCACTTCCTTAACTGCCAGGTTATAGACAGGATTAGAGTAAGGAAGGAAACAGATCTGGTATATATGACTCTAGACTAAACGTTTTCTCTCAAGGTTTTCTCAGAGAGGAAGGGAGAGAGAAAATGAATATGGAAGAAAACCCAAATCCTTCAAAAGCATAAAAAAAACAAACAAACAAAAAAACAAACAAACAAAAAAACACAAGCTTGAACTGTGGCCTAGAGGAGTCTGGGTTCTTGTTGGAGTCTAGAAGAGGCTACAGCGGGATGTGTGCTCATGTCAAGGGTGCAGTTTGGGTGGAAGCATTCAAAGAGCGCGTGCTGTAGTGTGCCTCCCATACAGCCATCGGTGGACTGGCCGCTCACCCTCACTTTTCTCTTGCAGGTGAATGACTTATGCTGGCATGTCCGCTGTCTCTCCTGCAGTGTCTGCAGAACGTCGTTGGGGAGGCACACGAGCTGTTACATTAAGGATAAAGACATTTTCTGTAAACTCGATTACTTCAGGTATATTGCCAAGTTGTCGTTTTAATAAACACCCCAAGATATTATTTTAAAAAGACGTTTGCAACAGGGCCTTTTGCATACAGTTTGATTACTCAAGGGCAATTTTTATGATGTATTTCAAATGATTTCTTTCTAGATCAGATCTTGCTATGTAGCCTAGGTTGGCCTTCGACTCATGATCGTCCTGTGTCGGCCCTCTCAGGTGCTGAGAATAGAGGTTCCAAGCATCAGGATCAACCTCTTAATTTCAGAGGAGGGAGTATAATGTGTATTAAAACTAAATTAATGTTAGTTTGCTTCCTTTAGGGATTGTCTAAATAAAACTTCATGTTGGGTTGTTTTCCCAAACTAGAGGATGAAAGTTTGGGGTATTCAAAGGGATATGCAATAAAGGATGAGACACTCAGTGGCAGCAGTGCCTCTTGTTTAAAGTCAGTGGTGAAGTGGGATGAAATCATCATGCAAGAAAGGATCCTGGTCACAAACAAGGTGCCAGGCGTTTAGATACTATAATCAGCTACACCATTATCCGAAGAACAAAGTACTCGTCTGTCATAAATACAACAAACTGAATTACTCTGCCAGAGGTCATGCCTTTATTTTGCATTCTGTTCTTTGCCTCTGGGTTATAAAACTATCTTTGTACAAGATATTAAAATTTTGCAGTTCTCACAGTGATCTCCCTGTGGCTATTTTAAGTGTCAGGTGTGTCCCAGGAAGTACTTCTCTGTGGAGAGTTGTCTAAACGCGACCATAAGCATTGCTTTAACTGTGGTCATACCTCTTCTTTGTCTGCGTTCCTAAATGAGAAAAAGTTCATTGTAAAACTCTGTCTAGAAGACCTTTGCTAGACAGTCTACTAATTATGGTGTCGATGAGGTTTCAAAAAGTTCTATTAGAGTTCTATATGATTGTATGCAGCTTAGAGCACGGTTTCGTAATATTCAGTCTATCTTATAAAATCAAGTGGTCTTTAAAATTACTAAAAATGTACAGTTCTTGCCAGAGTTGCTTTCCATCTTAAAAGCATTAGTAATAATTGGTTCCTCTTCAACTTATAGTGTGTTGGTTTTATTTTTTATGTCAAACACCCTTTGAAAAATTTTTGATTCTTTTTAAAGATTCATTAAAAATCCATTTCTTTGGGATTTTGGATTTTTTGGTACATGTTCTGAAGTTCATTTTTAGAATCTAATGCTCCAATTAAATTGGCAATACTTTTAAAAATGGTTCCTGGGTAGACATAGGCAGATGTGCTAACCTTGTCCACCAGTGACTGAGTTGGGAGACAGAACAGGGCTTCTGATCACTAATACTGGGAGCGTAAAAATTCTCTTCTGCTCTTGTATCTTGCTAAGAATGCCTACAGATGGTTCTGTAAGTTTTAGACGCCATTTCCACACTTCTGTAGCATGCAAAGTGGCCGTTTGTCCAGGCTGGGAAGCCTCTGAATTTTAGCTCCTCACTCCAGAGGGTGAGGAATATAAATTCTGTACATTCTCTGATAATTTCAAATTTAAATATGTTAGCAATAGTTGCTACCCGAGTCATCTCAGCTTGATGTTGTGTTTGTTTTGTCTCTGGCACTGGGGACTAAACCCAGTGTGCATTATTAAGTACACAACTGACCATGAGCTAGGTTCATCCCCTCAACTGGATTTTAGTCAGTCAGTGTTTCTATTTTGGGTTAGCATATTTTTACCCTTCAAGGTTTTCAACCTGGAGTGTGTATGTGTGAATGTGCATGTGTATCTGGAATCTCTAGAAAACCTGTAAATACCTTAATAGCTGACACAATGTAAGGGCTGTTGAAACTACTATTTCATGTGTTTTAGAAAAAAAAAAATCTGAAAAGAAAACCTTTGAAGCTTTGTTTTTAAGAAAGATTGAACTGGGACTGTGTCTCCGCTGCTTCCCATATTGACATTAAGAATTAATTCTTGTTTCACTTTCAAAATACTTAACTACTTAGATAATTCCAATAGAGCATGATGATGTGTTAGTTTGAGGTCAGTCCAGAAAATACCTCACCATGCCTCCTTCCTGTGTCCAGACGGTATGGTACCCGCTGTTCCCGCTGTGGCAGGCACATCCACTCGACTGACTGGGTCCGAAGGGCCAAGGGCAACGTGTATCACCTGGCCTGCTTTGCCTGTTTTTCTTGCAAGAGGCAACTGTCCACCGGAGAGGAGTTCGCCTTGGTGGAGGAGAAGGTCCTCTGTAGAGTGCACTTTGACTGCATGCTGGACAATCTAAAGAGAGAAGTGGAGAATGGTGAGTGAGAAGCACAAGTTCAGTCTTTCAGGATGGTGAGTGAGGAGATACAACTGACTTCACCCCAGGGCTGTTCTAATGAATTATTTTATACAAGGAACAATGGTTGTAAAGTTAACATTGTTGCCAGCAAAAGACTCCAGCTGTTGATTTGCAGCCAAAGCGTGGCCTCTAAGCTAGTTCCACACTACAGTCTGAGGCAGCAGCCTAGAGTTTGGGTTCAGCCTTTATTTTCTGTGTATGTGACTTCCTAAGATGGGCCTTAGATATATACTTTTTTAAAATTATTTTTTAGAGAGGTGTATACTTTTAATTTACTGCATTTTGGGCAGGTTGCACAAGGCTATCTACTGTCTCTTATAGTCTCTTTGCAACAAGTTTTTCTTTTTTTAAAAAAAAAAAAGCTTTACCAATTTAGAAGATGCATGGTGCATTGCAAAAGGCCAAAGTGTGTGAGGAAACTGGCTGTACAGAAGTATAGACCCATCTGAGTTACCAACTGGATGGCTTATTTTCAAAATGCAGGTAATGGGATTAGTGTGGAAGGAGCCCTTCTCACAGAGCAAGACGTCAATCATCCAAAGCCAGCCAAAAGAGCTCGGACCAGCTTCACAGCCGATCAGCTCCAGGTAGACATGACAATGCATTTGTGATTTTTTGAAGCCCTTTCCCCACAAAAAAAAACAGACCTAAAGAAAAATTAAAAAGCAACCTCCATGCTACCTGAGAATACTGTTTTCTGAAAGGTTGTACTATACTTTTTAAAAGATATAACTTTTCTATCTTTTATAAATCCATGAGAGTGTTAATGTGTACTTAGCTGCCTTGAAAGGTCATGGGGTGCAGTCTAGTCAGTAGTTTGGTGTCCTTCAGGACTTTTGATGTCAACATCAAATTGGGGCACAATGTTGGTCTGTTCTGGCTTCCACGAACATCAGTCTATGGCAGACATTTTTGATACAACAGAAGACGACTGTGTGGAGACTCAGCTGAAAGAGGCAGCATCCAGGGCTGTGGGGCTCCAATGTGTTGTCATTTAACTAAATGACATGTTGTTTAATGTATAGAATTGCATGAATTTTGTCTAGGAAAGACCAGAGTCTGCCCAGCACAGACAGGAATCTACGGTTGACACCAGTCATAAAGGGATTGAGGCGGCACTTTCTTCTCTGTGCTGAGGTTGACTCTGCCCTTAAAACAGAGGAAGGAGCTTCCTTATCATAGCTGTGCTGGCTATGAACATTAGCTCACCCGTGAAAACTGTCAAGAAAAATACCCCTTGCTTTGGATTTAAGTCTACAAATGATGAGTCTTTCTGGCTTTTTCTTTTCTCTTTTGGATTATGCTTTCTAGAAGATCAGCTTGGCCGAGGTACTTGTTTTGTGTTAAGATAAATAATTTACTGCCCCTCTCCAGGGGCTGTAGAGTATGTTGTATAATTAGCATCAACTTCGGCTCAGGACTGAAGACGATTGTGTCTTGTTAACAAATAAAGGAAAAACCACTTCTAGTAGTAAGAGACTGGCCAGCATTTCAGACCTCTATAGTAAAGATGTTTCAGGAGTGATATTTAAGGAATGATTACAGGGGAAACCTGGATGTGACCAGTATTCTGAAAGAATTTGGCAGTAGACCAGATTCAGATTATTAAAATCTAGATCCATTAAGGAAAAAACCTCCAAGGACACAATTGCTTTTATTAATTAAACATTAAGTCTTTGACTAGTGAGTAATGCATGAAAAATTAGAGAATTGAGAGATTCGGTTTCACTTGAGCTCTCTAGAATGCTGGAGAAAATCACAGACATCCTGGGTTTGAAGTGAATTCTTATCCGAGCTTTGCAGGAATCTTCAGTCTGAACAGGTGGGCTGGGTTAGACGGAATCGCTAAGAGACAACTATAGTATTGAAAGTTCCTCAGAGACTTGGTTGTCCGTGACTTTGACAATTACAGGCTTCATAATTTGGATGTGAAAATTCCTTATTAAAATTATAACTGTGGAAGTCTGAAGTCATGGCAGGTATCTATACAATCTCCTGTGGGAAGATAATTACAGAAAAAAATATATAGTGATTATTTGTGGAGGTTTATGTAGGCCAAGTTCTGTCCATATCATCTTCGACTCCTTATCCATCCTAACAAGTCGTCAGTGTAGTCAGCCCCTCCAAGGGCACAGGAATGACCCTCGAGGCAATCAGCCACTCAAGGGAATAGGAGAGAAAAGGCTCCGACAGACTTGCCCAACCTCTATGCTTTTTATGTGGCTTTGCCTCCCAGGAGACCATGTGCTTCACCAGAACCCAGCAATACAGAGAAGAGAAATCCTGAATTCTGCAGACAGGCTTACAAGAACAACTTGCGTTGTTCACAAAATACTTAAACCATGCATGGCTACATAAAAACATGACTCGAATCATGAGCTTAAAAAACTGATCAGAATGAGTTCTAAACGTGAAAGCAGGGTCTCATCTGTTCAGCATTCAGTGGCATTGATCCTACACCCGAGACTGTCAGAGCAAATGAGGTCCAAGGCACAGCTAAAGAACAAGAAAGCCACAGATAAACAAACAAACAAACAAGAAAACCCAAATCATTTCCTTTCACCAGATTATCTGAAAAACAAGTATGACAATCACCTTGTCAAACTGTCTCAATTTTGAGAAAACTGAATGTATTCAAATATTGACTTCAGCAAAATAATAATAAAAAAAAATCACCCATGGAAACTGAGCTGAGACTGTCCACGTGATCTTTGCTTTGGACAGAGGAGTGTTCATATAGGGTATCTAAAGAAATCCCCCAAATTCCATTTCAGAGTCTCACAGGAAGAAAAGTTTCCAGATCAAAGGGGTACGGCTACAGTTGTATCTCAAACACGGGATACAGATTTATCACAAGCACTAGGAGGACACTAAACTCCTGCTTGTGTCAGGGTTCACTCCCAACAGCCAGTCATGGCCGGATCAAACAAGCCAAGGTTGGCTCCTACTCGGGTCTACTTTTGCTATCATTGTTCAGATGCTGGTACACACACTGTGACTTTTCTGGATCTTGGCTTAAAGTGATGATGCCACCGGGCTTTGCCTTGATCTTCCCCAGACAGCTCCCTCTGGGACTGGGAATGGTTTGCAGTAGCCTGAGCATCTGCCAAATAGGGATGTTTAAATGCTAAGTAGAATTTAAAGGTCTTGATTTTCTTTTTTCTATTTTTTTTCTGTTTTCTTTCTTTTTTCCTTCTTCTGTCCCTCTGTTCCTCCCTCTCCCTCTTTCTTTCTCTCTCTTTCTTTCTTTTCTTTCTCTCTCCCTTTCTCTCTTTTTCTTTTCTTTCTTTTTTCTTTCTTCTTTCTTTCCTCCCCCTCCCCTCCCCCCTCCTCCTCCTCCTTCTCCTCCTCCTCCTTCTCCTCCTCCTCCTCCTCC
>NC_034593.1:141446097-141451169 GCF_900095145.1 Mus pahari | reverse complement strand
TCTCTCTCTCTCTCTCTCTCTCTCTCTCTCACTACTGGTCCTAGCTAAAAGAATACCAAAGTACCCTATTTTCCTTAGAATAATTCTGGTTCTTAATGGGCAGGGTGGACTTAAGTTGCATTTCCTTCCTTGATGAATATCTTTACTAAATGTATGTTAGTTCTATTATTAAACTTTTACTTCCAGAGGTCTTTTTCTTTTCTTTTTCTCTTTAAACCAGCTAATCAGTAATGACCTTAGGAGCAAATCCCCAAATATCTGTTCTGCCTTATCTTTCTGAGAAATTAAAAACATGATCAATTCACTTGCCATTTGTCTTTGGGATATTACCCCTAAGTCACTCCCTCCCCACCCCCAACAAGCACAACTGGATAGAAAAGCTGCCCCTTGGATTAAAGAACAGCAGAAAGAAGGGACATGGAGTCCATTTTCCAATGTCTTACAATAAGAACAAGTCTATGCTCCTTTTCCAATGAATCAGTTTTAGATGGGATGCTAGAAGCCCTTGATTCTAGAAGAGTTCTAACGGGGGCATCTTAACTGAGGGGGTCATTTGCAGTCTCAAATTGTTTCTGGGCTTTTTCTCCAAGCTCTGAAGACTTTCCTCATATTGTCAAGGTTCCTCTGAAGGCTACATTGTATCACAGGCAACACAGGCAAGCAGAGAATGCAGTCACACCGCCCTTTACCCACCAAGGAGGGTAATGCAACAACACAAAAGGATGCTTTTCCCTAGTCAGAGTGAGGGACTTTGCAAAGTAAGCTGTTGGGCTCCTTTTGACAACTGTAGAGGCAGAAAGCCAGTCCCAGCAGGAGCAGGCCAAGACAAAGTTCACAGTGCCTGGGGGAGGGTGACAGCAGGGTGAGGAAGTGGGTGCTCACTTCTCACCAGTTCACACTGTTTAGGACAGGGGGACCAACACAGTGGGGAAGTGGGTACCCACAGACAAGCACAGCCTACTGAATGCCCTTATTCTTAATCATCTTTATCTCATATTCCCCTCAGCTGATTGACTTCACATAATTCAAAATTACTGGATCCTCACGGGTCCCTCATCCCAGGATCCAAAAGCCTTGACCGTGGCTTTCATTTCCCTCTTTCCATTACATTTAATTAGAGATGATGACTGGCATTTCTATATTTTTCTTCTAGGAACTTAAGATCAGGACCCTCTACCCCCACCATATATGAATGTACATATGTCATAGCACTTGGCATAATGGAATTAATCCAGAATTGTCACCTATGAATCAATGGACTCTGCTAAGGTCTTGTTGCATGGACTAAAAGATGTGTCTCCTTTTAAGATCTCAAGAGGTTGCTTCCTATGACGCAAACACCCTACCCCGTCCCCTCCCCACCAGTGACATCATTGCAGTATGCTGTAATCCATCTCTCCAGCAAAGACAAATCAACAAAAAATGATGTAAGAGCCCTTGAGGCTGTTCAGACCCACAGAGGATAGAGATAACTGTGGTGGGATTTGAGTCTTTTGCTGAGTCCCAGTGCAGGGATATTTTACAAATGGGAAGCCAAGGACAGCAGAGTCAGCTTCTGTGTTTTGGGAGTTTGGAGACTGGGTGGAGAAAGGGTAGCGTCTCTAATGGCATAGCTGAGGGGCACAGTTTTACATTCTGTTCAGTGGGTTAATTTTTAAAGATCTTGGAATAAGAGTTCATGTAAATTTACAAAGTACGCCTTTCTTTTCCTTGTGTTGGCTATATTCATTTTCAAATACCAAAATACACATCACGTTTTTCTTTGTGTGCCTTATCTGTTCTACCATCAAAATGCAAAAGATCAAGCCTTTAACTATTTGCTCCCAACGTCTGTCTTTAAAAACAACCACAGGTTATGCAAGCACAGTTCGCTCAGGACAACAACCCAGACGCACAGACCCTCCAGAAACTGGCAGAAAGGACAGGCTTAAGCAGACGTGTCATACAGGTGAGAGCTCCGTAGGTAAGCCAAGAGATGCAGAGAATTCTACATCTGAGGCTTTGGGTGTGTGTACTGTTCTTTTGTGGCAGAACTTCAGACTGCCAGCTCCTACGTCCACTCTGAGTCAACTTTTTAAAAAAGATTTATTTATTTTATGTATGTGAGTACACTGTTGTTGTCTTTAGACACACCAGAAGAGGGCATAAGACCTCATTACAGATGGTTGTGAGCCACCAAGTGGTTGCTGGGAATTGAACTCAGGACCTCTGGAAGAGCAGAACAGGCAGTGTTTTTAACCTCTGAGCCATCTCTCCAACCCCTAAGTCAGGTTTTGGGGGTTTGGGGTTTTTTGTTTGTTTGTTTTTGTTTTTACATGCTTATGTGGCAAAACTTTTCCTGGGGAGATGCAGGAGATACAGCACACTTATCTGCTCACTCCAAATAAGGAGCCTACGACAGACCAAAGTATGGAGGCCACCAAGTCCAACTTAGTGAAGTAGCGAGGTTTTGGGGGGGTTACTTGCAGGAGCAGAACTGACTCAAAGACAGCTGAATTATCAATGCCCACCCCAGCATGGGTGACAGCTCACAGAGCTGGGAAGCTGGAGCTCACTGCACAGCCTGCAGGCAGCTAGCTCAGCAGGCTGGAGAATGTCCTTTCCAGGTGCTCACATGGTCTAAACCTCTTCCAGGCAGCTGGGTTGGCTGGTCTCTGTTTCCTCCAGGAAGCTGGGTTGGCTGGTCCCCCAGGCAGCTGCTCCGCCTCAGGATCCACTTTGCAGCTTTGCCTTTCTGAAAGTGACTCTTAGCTTTTAATGTTTACCCTGGCTGGAAGACAGTGGGGGCTAGTGAATCTGGTCAGTTTCAGGGACTTCCTGAAGTTATCCTGGGCCATTTGCCTTCCTGCTTAAGGAGCTTCCTCCAGGATGGGGTGTTTCAATCTCAGAGGAAACTGTTAAACAGCAGCCTGTCATGGGCTTCCCAGGGCTTGGCCACCATTTATCATGTGACTCTTTGTTCCTCTTTATCCTAGTCACAGAAGCTTTAGGTCCTTATACCAAGAAACACTAAAGACAAATCTGGTTCTAAACTCGGCTCTCCTCCTTGCCCTTGCCCTCCCCTACTGTCCCTCTTTCTGCACCCCTCCCCCCCATGTATAGGGTGTGAACTGCCATTACTAAAGATTCAGGGAGAGGAGGTGACATAACCAAAGCTAGGAAAGGATGAGGTGCAGCCAAACATACTACACTGTAGAGTTTATATATGGAAATTCTGGGATTGAGCTTGCAAAAGCCTCTTTGGAGAAGGAAGCCGTGATAGGAGATTAGAGAAGATGGGACACATTGTCAAAACATGGGAAGAAGTCGAGCCAGGAGTTTTAGTTGTGGTGACCAAACCAGTGAGGTGGTTGGTTTGTTTGCTAAATCACTCACTCACTGAGTCACCTGCTCACTCATTTGATCCTTCTTGTTTTTAGGAGATTCGTCTGCAGTGTGGGCCTATAACTATTTGCATAGTGGTAGCAGGTACTGGCTGCCAGCAAGACAAGAAAACAGCCTAGAAACTGCAACAGAGAAGCAGAGGGAAGATCATTGCTAACTTAGAAACCGGAAACCCAGTTGGCTATTGGGAGGGAGAGGCACTCACCTTTACCTGTGCTAGCCATGCAGTGTGAGTCGATCTTTAACAAGGAGTGGCGGGGGACCTGAGAGGGAGGATAGGGTCACAGGTGTGTCTGAGCGGAGCATGGCAGCACCACAGAGGGCCTGAAGGAGGATGACATCAAAGAGGAGGAGACCACCTAAGCCAAGACAGCAGAGAGAGACTGGGGATGTGGAACATAATTTAAAAGAATTGCTGAGTTTCTTTTAAAAACCAAAGGCACTAAAAATAACCAGCAAGGAAAGAAAAAAAATTCCAGCCAGGGCTGGTGGTGGCTTGCTTTCCTTTTGGGATGCCTGCATTGTGTGCTTACTCTCCAGGGAGCAGGAAGTATTTCAAATGAACAAGTAATCCTGCACTTGCCTCCGTCCTCCCCAAGGGTAGCAGCTCCTCTAAAGGCAGTGCTTCCAGCTCTGGTGCTTGCAATATGCCCTAGGCTCCCTTGGGAGGCAGGTCCATATCCCTTGTTCAGCCCACACATTCAGAATGCTGTTTATTTGTACAGAAGAACTAGCAAGGGATCAATCCAGAGAGCTTAAAAGATCTAGAAATGGTGTAGCGTGAAGGACTATATGGCCGTGGCGAAGAGGTCAGGGTAAGGAGGGGAGGCTGTCGGTATCTTCAGGCTTCTGTGCATGACGTCCTGTGAAAGTGTGGATAGCAAGGGCTGGCTCAACCACAAGCTGCATCTATTCTACTGATGCTACTGCAGGCAGAGAAGTTTCCTGTGGGTAGCTCAGATTCATGGCCTGAAGGATCCCTTCTAGTCCCAGACTCTGTATATTCACAGTGGAACGGAGGCAAGAAATTCAGACTCATGACTGTTGTGAATCTGGCAGAGGAGATGGGATGGCCTTCCCAGAGTGGTTCGTCTTGTTGAAGGAATAAGGATCCGAGAGAGTGAGACACCTTCTAGGCTGTCTCCAGACATTTATTTGGGTCACCATGAGCAAGTCAGATTGAGCTCCAGCATCAGCACTTAAGGATTATATTTTTGGATCAGAACTTCTAATATGTGTGTGTTGAATTTTAGATGCCTCTGGTAAGAGAGCTGGTACCTACTGCTATCAGGTGGCACGTGACCTTGGTGTGCTTCTAAGTTTCCACCTAGAAAGATTCCCTGTGCTTTCTCTAGTCACCTGCGTGCCCTGTGACAGTGATAACACCCTGGTTTGAATTCATGGCTGGTCAGCATGAATTTGAGTCTCAACGGATAGAGTATGTCTTTGAAATCAGGCCAACCTTTTTTCCCTTATAAATTCTTTGCAGCTTCTTTCTCTTCTCTCATGCCACGAAACTCCCACTTAACCAGACCTGGACGCAGGTGACACCGATGGTCTTGCCCTGGCTTGTTCCACCGAGATGCCAAAATGCTTATTCTAATTTCTTTCTTTCTTTCTTTCTTTCTTTCTTTCTTTCTTTCTTTCTTTCTTTCTTTTTTTTTTTTTTTTTTTTTTTTTTTTTTTTT
>NC_034593.1:141427578-141446077 GCF_900095145.1 Mus pahari | reverse complement strand
GCTGTCCTGGAACTCACTTTGTAGACCAGGCTGGCCTCGAACTCAGAAATCCTCCTGCCTCTGCCTCCCAAGTGCTGGGATTAAAGGTGTGCACCACTATGCCCTGCTTTTTTTTTTTTTTTCTTTATCATTTCTCCTGTGGCACAATTTGTGTGGAATGATAGTGGTCAAGTAAGTGTGGTGTGTGTGTGTGTGTGTGTACATGTATGTATACATGCACATATTTGTATGTGTATGTGTGTGTGAATGTTTTGGATTGTACCCAGGGTCTTGCATATGCCAGGCACGTTACACCCTAGCCTGTGGTAGCATTGTTTGATAGAATAACTCTGTATGTTGTCTCTACTGACTACCCACTCATATGCAGATTAGTTTCCAGATAGGGTCTAGCAGTCAGGGCTCAGGGACCCAGATCTGGCCTCACCAGTCATTTCGGCAATAGAGAGGATAACAGAGTGGTTGGTACGTTGCTGCTTATGAGGCCTTACCAGTTGGGTGTGTTTGTAGTTCATTCTACCTAAATACGAGTTTGTTCTTATAATAGAGTTGACCTTAGCGTGCTTCGAAGGAAATAGTCTGTGTGCTCAGTAAGAGAGCTTGTGCTCCGCAGGTTAAAATGTGGCTGGGACGGCTCAATCAAGAATTGTGTAGAAAGCTGTGAGTTCCCAGTAGGGACTTTCATAATGCGAACAAGGATTTGAAATGCATCCAGCAGGTGTCTAAGAATACAACAGCACTTTCTTTTTAAGTTCTGATTAAAAGACCTTTCCTGTTTTCTGCTTTTTTCCAAATGCCAAGAGTAAAACTAGAGATGTTTCTGGAATTCTCAAAGCTTTACTATTTTTAAAAGATGGCTTCTTTAGCATAGAATAGACCTGGAAATCACCAGAGACTATTAGCTGGGGGGAAAGGACTTGTAATAATAATTGAACTAAAATTTTAGCTCCAACCCTTGAACTTCTTAGGACTTTTTGAAGAAGGATCCGGCACATCCCAGGCTGGCTGGCTTCTAGCTTTCCACACAGCCAGAAATGACATTGAAATTGTTTATTTATTTTTATTGGATATTTTCTTTATTTACATTTCAAATGATATCCCCTCTCCCAGTTCCCCCCACCCCCCAAAACCCTCTAGCCTATCCCTCCTGCCCCTGATTCTATGAGGGTGCTCCCCCACACACCCACCCATACCCACCTCCACGCCCTTGCATTCCCCTACACTGGGGCATTGAGCCTTCCCAGGACCAAGGGCCTCTCCCCCCATTGATACCCAACAAGGCCATCCTCTGCTACATATGCGGCTGGAGCCCTGGGTCCCTCCGTGTATACTCATTGGTTGGTTGGTTAGTCCCTGGGAGCTCTGGGACATCTGGTTGGTTGATATTGTTGTTCTTCCTATGGGGTGGCAAATTTATTATCCACCTGCCTCTTCCTCCCAGGTGCTGGGATTACAGGCATGCACCACCACACCCAGTTTCTGTGAGGCAGGTGATGAACCAACCCCATGGCTTCAGGGCCTCCCAGTCCTGCCTGCAGCCTTTTGGAAAGCTTGTTCTGTGGATGGATGTCAGGACGCGCATACCTCAGCCTGCTGACCAGAAGCTGCTCTGTGATCTCACCGCCCACTCTTCTCCCGCAGGTGTGGTTTCAGAACTGCAGGGCCCGCCATAAGAAACACGTCAGTCCCAACCACTCTTCCTCCGCCCCGGTCACAGCTGTCCCCTCCTCCAGGCTGTCCCCACCCATGTTGGAAGAAATGGCTTATTCTGCCTATGTGCCCCAGGATGGGACGATGCTGACGGCGCTGCACTCATACATGGATGGTAGGTAACACAGCTGGGAACTTCTAACCCAACTGTTGATCTCATTCGCTTTTTGAAAGATTACCTCAGTTGTGGCTGAACAGCATTATAGGGGGTGCAGAAGACAGTAGTCGCTTCCAACTATTAGTTTAACACTACTGCAAAGCCACAGATATAAGTGATGACACAGGACTTGGGTGGTTTTGTTTTTGTTTTGTTTTGCCTGGCTTTTCCTCTGTAGCACTGGCACTGTCAGTCTGCGCCACCCTGCCTAGGTTTGTTGTTGTCGTTATTGTTGTTTGTTTCTGTTTTTGTTTTTATTTATTTTTATTTTTTTATGTGTTTTCTTTATATCCTGCTCACTGCCCCCCTCCTGGTCACTCCCTCCCACAACTCTTCCCCATCCCCCCTCCCCTTCTCCTGTGAGTGGGTGGGGCCTCCCTGGGTACCCCCCTTCACCCTGTCACCTCAAGTCTCTGTGAGGCAAGCACTTCCTCTCCCACTGAGGCCGGACAAGGCAGCCCAGCTAGAAGACCATATCCCACAAGCAACAACTTCGGGACAGCCCCTGCTCCAGTTGTTTGGAGCCCACGTGAAGACCAAGTTGCACATCCGCTACATATGTGCAGGGAGGCCTAGGTCCAGCCCAGCCCGTGTATGTTCTTTGGTTGGTGGTTCAGTCTCTGAGACCCACAAGGGTCCAGGTTAGTTGACTCTGTTGGTTTTCCTGTGGAGTTCCTATCCCCTTCTGGGCCTGCAGTCCTTCCTCCTGTTCTTCCATAAGACTCCCCAAGCTCCATCCACTGTTGGGCTGTGGGTGTCTACATCTGTCTGAGTCAGCTGGTGGTTGCAGCCTCTCGGGGGACAGCACGCTCCTGTCTGCAAACACAACAGAGCATGCTCCTGTCTGCAAGCACAACAGAGTATCATTAATATAGTGTCAGGGATCGGTGCTTGTCCACGGGGTGGGTCTCAAGTTGGGTGGGTTATTAGTTGGCCATTCCCTCAGTCTCTGCTCCAACCCCTATCCCTGCATTTCTTGTAGACAGGATAAGTTTTGGGTTGAACGTTTTGTGGGTGGGTTGGTGTCCCTGTCGCTCTACTGGGGGTCCTACCTGAGCACAGGAGGCAGCCTCCTCAGGCTCCATGTCCCCAATTCTGTGAGTCACAGCTGAGGATACCCCCACTGATTCTTGGGTGCCTCCCTTATCCCAGGACTCTGTCTCTTCCTGGAGAGGCCCCCCACCTCCCTTCCCTGTCAGTTGCAGATCTCCATTCTCAAGGCCATCCGGCCATCACCCCTGCCCTTCTCCACACCTGGCCCCAGATGTCCACTCCCCTTCCATCTCCTTGCCCACCCAGTTCCCCCCCTCCCTCCATCTGCCTTCCTTGGCCATTCCATTTTCCCTTCCAAGTTGTCTCAAGCATCCTTGCTCCAGCCTCTTTAGGTCTGTGGATTGTAGTGTGGGCATCCCGTATTTTATGGCTAATATCCACTTGTAAATGAAAACATACCCTGCACATCCTTTTGGGACTGGGTTACTTCTCTCAGGATGGCATGCTCGAGATCCATCCATTGGTTTTTGATGGCAACATTTTTCGTTTCCTTCTTCTCATTTTTTTAAAGATTTCCTTTATTTTTATTCTATGCATGTGCGTGTTGCCTGTATGTATGTCTGTACCACATGCATAAAAGTCACATCCGAGGCCAGAAGAGGGCATCTCTCCTGGGACTGGAGTTAGATGGTTGTGAACCACCATGTGGATGCTGGGAATGGAACCCGGAAGAGCAGCCGGTGCGCTTCACTGCAGAGCCACCTCCTTGGCCCCTTTTGCTTTGTTTTTGACTAAATAAATGTTTAAATAATTTACTTTCCTATGCTCAGAAAGATTGACCTTTCTGGGCTGGAGGTTTCTGTTTTGTGTTGTTTTGATTTGTTTGGTTTTGGATATATACACACACACACACACATACACACACACATATTTTTTTCTTAATTGAAGTCAATCATGTATAAAGCACACACAAGTGTTGGGTATGGTACTTGCCACAATGAGCACCCCTTCCCTCCCCTCCTCCCTCCTCCTCCTCCTCCTCTCCCTCCTCCCTCCCCTTTCCCTCTGTCCTCCTCTCCCCCTCTTCCATGAAGTGTGAGAGTCCTGCTGATTTATTATACAGAACTCCACCTGAGGGATCATTTCATGCCTATTCTGTGGTTGATAGTTTTTTGTGTTCCAGTTTGGGTATTTTAGGAACATGCTACTGTGGATTCTCTCACATACATCCCCTGGTACCTGTTGAAGCTTTTCTCTGGTCTATGCGTGGATTATGTGTGAGGGCATAGCTGAAGCAGTTGCTCTACTTCAGGACATTCTACCAGAAACGTCACACTGTGGTCAGACCAGCTTTCCCTGACCAGCAGCATGAGAGCCCTGAAGGTCCCCACAAGCACTGGGCATGTGTCTTTTCTTCACCATGGCCAGTCTGGTGACTGACGTACCATCTCACATTTCTCAGCTTTCCCCCATGACAGACAAGATGCCCCCAGCCCCTTGGACACCTGTTTAACTCTCATGAAGACCCTGCATATCTATTTGGCTACTCGCCTGTTGGTTTCTCTTTTCAAAACAGATTTTATTTCTTGATTGTTATCTATGTATAAAACCTTTGATCACAGCACACATTGGAAGTATCTTCTGCTTAGAGGCTCTTCTAAGTTGTTTGACGCCTTGCATTAAAAGGACCACTTATTTAGCCGGCTATGGTGGCATAGGCCTTAATCCCACCACTCTGGGAAAGACATGGACAGGTAGATCTTTGAGTTTGAGGGTAGCCTGATCTACATAGAGAATTCTGGGCCAGCCAAGGTTACATAGTGAGACTGACTCAAAAAATTATTTCAGGTCAATGACGAAAAAAATTTTTTTTTACATTCTAGCTTTTTGACCTTTCATTTTTAGTGTATTTTCTTCCAGTTCATCTCATAGTTCACAAATTCCCTGAATATATAAGAGCGGCAAGCTCATCCGTTGGCTTCTTGTTCAGTTGCTGTATACCTCAGCCTGAGGACTCCCATCTGTCCTGATATTCATCTCTTTGATCTCTTAGTCCTCATGTGAACAGTTGGATCACCCATGTTCACATGGAGGCTCACATTTGATGGCTCCAATGTTTGTGTCTTTTCTGCATCTTCTCTGATGTTTCTCCTCTGTTTTTAGTCAAGCCAAATCTTATTACTTGCCAAAACAAAACAAAACAAACAAACAAATGAAACCAAAAACTCATGAAACACAAAAGCGCTTTAATCTCAGACGTTAGGTAAGAAGAAATACGCAGAGGCTCCGGATGGTCTTTCTGCAGAGATGACTGTAGCTTCCTGTGGTACAGACCTGGGCTGCAGGAAATTCACCGTGAACACGGCCCTTGGAAGCGAGTCTGCTACAGCTTCGCTACTTCTAACTCTGAAGTCCCAAATGAGGGCCTGTGTCTGTTTGATTTTTTTGTTTTTCCACTGCCCTGACAAAGTCCCCCAGCCTGAGAGATTCCTCTCTGTTACATTTGTTAGTGGATCTGTCAGGAGGAAACCGTCTGCCCCTTCTCTCTTCTCTGTCACTTGACTTGAGAACCCCCCCCACACACACACACACACTCCTTGGGTGTCTTCCCAGCTCACGATCTGGCTGGTCACTATCTGGCTCTCCTAGTCGTTCTCAAAGGGAAGCTTGGGTTGAAGCGGCATGGCCTTGGCTTTAAGTTTTTATTAAAAATCATAAAACAGCCCATAATACCATTGGGCCATGCGGTCAGGCTGCTGTTGGAACTGTGTGTGTCCTTTGAGAGACTGCAGTGCTACCCAAGACAAACATGTTAGGATGCCGGCAGAGCATGGGGGTTCTCACCTGTAACCCCAGGACCCTGGACACTGAGGCAGAGGAGGACCATGAGTGTAATTCAGGGAGAATGCAGTTAAGTACTCCTAAGGAGAACCTGGGTGTTATCCCCCACACCTCGATACCTGCACAAAAGACAGGCAACATCTTCACGCAGGGCGCATGTACCTTTCTCACTGAAGGGCAAGGGGAAGTGAATGGGACAGGGATGCAGCACATCACCATGCCCAAAGCCTCCCCCTGATAAAGATGGGGTGATTAAGGACCACCTGAATGCTTAGCTGTTTACTCCCTGTATGAATGAGTCGGCAGTCCTGCTGAGGGTGGGAGAGTGACCTCTGCTAGTGTCCGATACCTATCTATCAGGTAAAACTGGTGTCCACACCCGAGACACTGACCTTGACATGCTCTTGTGTGTTTAAGCCACTCTCAGTCACCTTGAGGAACTGATATCCACATCTGTTTCTGTTTCATAGCTCACCAACAACTCCTGGACTCCAGCCCTTGCTACCCTATCCAATGACCCAGCTGCCAATAAGTCATACCTAATTCCTTCTTTCAGGGATAGAAATGATTGAGGATATAAACTTGTCATTTATTATGTATAAAATACCATTGAAAAGATATTAATGTTAATTTTTTTTATTTAACACTCAAAGCATTTCGAACATTCTCTCGCTGCCCAGGTATGTATCTAGAGTTGGCCTGCAAGACACTTTTATTGATTCTTCATTTTGTTTTTTTTTGTAAAACTTATGTTTACAAAGAAGAAAACAAGTCAAAACATTTTTTTTTGTATTGTCTGGAAATAGTTGGCTCAAGTGTATGTCTATTAACTTATTTGTCACCAAAAGAGCACTTTGCCTGAAAGGCAGGACTGATCGTGTGCAAAACGTTTACAATCCTTTGTGAAACTGTAGTTTATCATTAGTTTGTACCTGTAAGTTATTGTTATAAATATTATCTGTATTTTTTGTCATATACAACTTTATACCTTGAAGCTTGTATCTGTGAATTTGCAACTGAAATTTATTTTGCCAGTGTTATCGGGACGGCGCGTCCGTTGTAGCATGCCGCGCACACCCACAGGGTGCTTGCACTTGGAGTTCTAGCTGTAAATAACACTCTAGTTTACGAAGCCTACCATCCTAAGTTCATTAAACACTTTGCATCCTTGTGAAAGTTGCAGCCCACTTCTCTTCTGTGTGTATTGTCACCAGTAAATTGCTCTTAATTCTTTTTTTTTTTTTTTTTAAGCTGTTTTCGTTAGAGCTGGGTTATGGTTACATTTTATTGGGAAACCTACTTGTTGATGACTATTCTTAACAACAAAAACAAGCCCACATGAAAACATTTCATTTGGCCTCTAATAACTTTTACACTAGCTTGACAAATTAATGTGAGCTCAAAGGCAGAATGCTTTTCAGGGTGACTGTTGGAGCGCCCTGCTCTAAGCATGGAATGCAGCCAAATCATGTATCGCTTCAGAGTTTTAAAGAAACCAAAGTATCTGAGTTCGAGTAATGATTCTAGAACAGGGGCTCTGGGTTTGTTTTCCAAGTTTTGCTTTCCAAGTAACTGCTTTGCCCCCTCCCTCCCACCCCCCACCCCCCGAACAAACTTCTTGGTTCTAAATTGTAACCCCAGGACTTTACCCCATGCTTAGGCAATTGATGCTTCTCTCTGATTACAAAGGTGCACAGCACCACATAGAGAGTATGCGACTCTTGGGCTTTCGTGCTTGCTTGGGGAGCAGATGCACATCTGGTTGGGGACTGGAAGTAATAGTGAAGTATTTGTAACTCCAGCCTTACTCATCATACATGCAGCCAGAATGCAGTCACATGGGCACAAGTAACTGGACGGACAGTCTGCCTCGTGCAAGAAGCTGCACGTCCCAGTGGAAGAAAGGAGGAACAATTTTCTTTTTTCAGCCTGCTGTTCTGGTTGCAATCCCTTTGACCAAAGTCCAAATAGCAGAGCTAAAAGTCACTCTGAGCTATTGGGAGATTGATGCTGGTCTCCTTGGGTCTCACTACCTGACATAGGCAGGGAAGGGGATGATGTCAGCTTTACCTTTCCCAGATGTCCGAGTCAGCTCCTGTGGATCAGTCGAGCCCAGCCCTGGGCAGCTTGAGAGCACCCCCACCCCCACCCCAACCCCAGCTGTGTGTGATTGGCATCCTCAGCCGTTAGCCTGGGAGGGGCTCAGAGGCAAGACTTTTCTCTCCACTGCCCTTTTCCCCCGATTTTGTAAGGGTTTGTAAAACTCCCGAAGATAAATCTCAAAGCTGGAGTCACAGTTCTTCAGCAGAGATTCAAAGCTCTGAGAATGGATGAGGCTTATATTTCCTGCACCAGGCATCATTAATGACAAGAGATGGATACAGAAGAACGGCTGACAGTGTAAGGGGACAGGAGCCTGTGGCTGTGTCTGAACTTTACACGGAAAGTCACCAGAAGGTTAAGTTTGTCTGAGCTGCCATGCCCAGTGTGAGCATGGTGTGAGCCTGGTGTGAACATAATACATACCGGGTTAGAACTGAAGGCAATGGAATAGTTTTTGGTGCTGGTGGGAGAGAGGGGCTTTCTGTTGTTGCATGAGAAGGGGCCAGGTTACAGCTTTCCTTTTGACATGAAGAGAACAGAGTTAAGATATTCATTTTACCAGTGGGTACAGCAAACAAGGGTTCTAGAAAGATCTCAGACCCTGCTGGTGGAGACATACAACACCAAGGCAGTTAAAGCATTTTAATACCCTTAAAACCACGAAGCTGGGAGGGTCGGGTGACTTTTGCCTTGGGAATCAAGCTTCCTACTGAAACAGGGAAACCCGACTCAGGGCTCTTAAGCCATGCTTGTTAGTCGGACGAGGTGCCATTAACAACAGTAATCTTACATTTCACAAATGCCATTCTTAAAATCCCATATTATTATAAATTATAAGCACACGTAGTTGAGTATTCCATAATAAACACTGTGAGGTAGAATCATAGTTCACACTTAAAAAAATTGTTATAGGCATTTGAAAGCTGATAGCTGTAGCATTTCTTGGCACACAGTGTATATAATTACTGGAGTAGAATTATGAGATTTAGGTGGGGGTCTCGAGATGTTTGCTATGATGTGAGGGCCTTAACCAGTTGGAAAAGAAGCACTTCTGTGTTGTTTGAGGTCTTTTAGATGGCAATACTCTCCTGAATGTATATTAGCTCAGAAAAAGTTCTCAACATGCCAACCGCAGGAGGAAAAGGAACTGAAATGAACTGAAATTGAACAACTAAAGTTTCATAAAAATGGATCGGAATCTGAGTCTTAGGCACAGGAGCTGAAACTGAGTTCTGTTGGTAGAGTATCCACTCTGCATGAGGTCCCAGCTCAGTCTTCAGCACTTCAAAACTCAGGTGTGGTGGCACATGCCTGTTACCCTGTCCCTCCAGAGATGGAGACTGGAAAAGCAGAATTTCAAAGTCACCAGTGGCTGAACAGTTGAAGAGATGGTTCAGTGGGTAACGGTGCTTGCTGTTGAAGCAAGAAGGTTTGAGTTCACATGCCTATCTACCATGTAAAAGCTGGGTGTGGCCACGCATGTCCTTAACTCCAGCACTGGGAGGGGCAGAAGCATGTGGCTCCTGGGAGCTTGCTGGTCATCCATCCCAGCTCAAACAGCAAGTATCGGGTTCAGTAAGAGATGCTGTCTCGAACTAAGGTTGGGGCTGGAAAGATGGCTCAGTTAAGAGCACTGGCTGCTCTTCCAAAGGCCCTGAGTTCATTTCCCGGCAACCACATGGTGGCTCACAACCTCTGTAATGGGATCTGATGCCTCTTCTGGTGAGTCTGAAGACAGTGACAGTGGACTCATATGCATAAAATAAATAATTACTTCTAGACAAAAACCTGAATTAATGTAAAAAAAAACCCTAAGCTGTAGAACAATAGAAGACACCCATCATTGCCTAAACACACACAGGCACACAAACATGCATACATGCATGCATACACTAAAAAAACAATAGCAAAGTTTAGGGACACTGGATAGCATGTAAAAAAATATTTACTACGTTCACACACAGTCCTATTTTATAACCTGATTTTTCCATTTTATACGATAGCTTTTTAAATTAGAGTAACTTCTTTTGATAATTTCCTATGTGTAAACAATGTGTCTTGATCACATCCATCTTCAACTTTCCCTCTCCACGCCTCCCAAGGTACCCCTCCCAAGCAGTCCCCCACCCTTTAACCTTCCCCTCCCCCAGCAGCCCCTTCCCCCCTTTATTGTCCCCTCTTTTTATTCATGAGCCATTGAGTCCAGTTAGGCCTGCCTGTTAGAATGTGATCACACTGGTTTGATCTTGTGCAACTGACCATAGCTGCAGTGACTTCATGGGTGCATCAACCACTTACGGCCAGCAGGTGGCATCCCACCGCCCTCCTCCCCACCCTCTACCTCCTGCAGTCTCCGCACCTCCTTCCTGAAGTTTGCTAACTCTCAGAGGAGGCTGCTGACACGTATGTCTTACTTAGGGATGCTCACTTCATGGTCACTTGGGCTGGTTATGAGTCTGCATTAACTGACAACCAGAGAGAAGCGTCTCTGACCAAGGCTGAGGGCAACACTAATTAAAACAACAATGTCTTAATGCCAGCATTTACACAGACCTCCTAAGTGGCACAACAGGATCGATCTATGCCCTAATAAGTCTGAATCTTAGAAGCAAGATTAAATACCCACTGATTGCTAAAGACAAATTACTAAGGAAATGTGTATAAATGTCTTTTAAGTGAAATATTCATCTATAATAGTTTAATAGATATAAAGGGTTATGATCTGCTATCTTCCCCAAATTTATACATTAAAACCATCTACAGTATCAAAATATTAAATAATTTTACAAATAATTAAATACTTAAAATATATTTACATTGTAAATTATATTAATGCTATTTTCCCCATCCTACCATATATGTGTGTGTGTGTGTGTGTGTGTGTGTATATATATACATATACAAATACTTATGTATACACACACACACACACACACACACACACACACACATATATCCCACGCTTGCCCTTCTCTTGTTCCAGCCTCAGTTAGAATTTAAAGCATTGATTCACCATCCACACACTCACATCTCCAACTTAATAGAGTTTTCAGTCATGTAGAGATGTTACCGCCCTCTGTGATTTGGGTTTAAAAAAAAAGTCTGTAAATCTGTTTACTGGGGTGTTTTGAATGTTTGTAAAAAATAAAAAAAAAAATTAAGCCCCAAGGAGTTGTGATCCCATATTCGAAAAATTGAAACATTGTTACAAATTCAATTTCAAAATATTTACTTCCAGGCACCAGGGTGAAGTCTCTGGAGACCCAGGACTAGTTCTTAGCTCATTTTTTTTCAGACACACTAGAAAGGGTCTGCTCTGTTGCCAACATGATTCTGAACCACGCGTTTTGTCTTGGGTTGAGGCTCTCCCAAGAGAGACTGAGTGTGGGCAGCCCTTCCAGTTCATCATTTGTCTTTCAGAAAACAGTTCTGTACATGAATGATGGTAGTGGGTACATGTCTCAGAGGGAAGGCACCTCTCAGGATGGGCCATGTCTCAGAGGGCACAGATAGCTCCACAGCCTCCTTGGCATATCGTGGCACTGGCCTGAGTGAGAGGTCATGGATGCACACTTGGAAAGGGATCAGAAGAACTCTGACAAGGTCATCGAATGGCCACCTTGTGAAGGCTCTCTACACCTGTGAGGCTGGGAGAGAAGAAGCTAGTTGTCCCAGCTTTCAGGAGCATGCTCAGTTTATGCAGGGTAGAAGTGGAGGAGTTGGAGACCAAAGGAAAGAGAGGCAGGAGGTGCTGGGTATGGAGGACAAGGGCAGAACCAAAGCTCCATCATGGTGGACTCTGGAGCTCAGCTCTGGTCTTAGCGGAGTACCAGGTCTTGCTGCCAACTGAGTCTCTTTAAGATTTATTTATTATTATACTTAAGTACACAGTAGCTGTCTTCAGACACACCAGAAGAGGGTGTCAGATCTCGTTTCGGATGATTGTGAGCCACCATGTGGTTGCTGGGATTTGAACTCAACACCTTCAGAAGAGCAGTCGGTGCTCTTAACCGCTGAGCCATCTCTCCAGCCCTCAATTGAGGTGCTGTTAGAGACTAACCCAGACCAGGGGGGGAGGTGTAGATGCTCAGATACTGATAGCTGTAGGTTAAGCCCTACCTTTGCCACAGCCCCAAACTATCACTGTGGCTAAGAAGTAAACTATTATGTGCTTTAGATTCCTCTCTCTGTCTTTCTCTGTCTCTCTGTGTGTCTCTGGCTCTGTCTTTGTCTCTCTCTGTCTCTGTTTTTGTTTTTGTCTGTCTCTCTCTGACTCTGTCTTTCTCATTCTGTTTGTGTCCTTCCCCCCTCATCCCTTCTTCCCTCCCTCCCACCTCCCCTTTCCTCCCTCCTCTTATATCTTCCCCTCCCCATTCTCCTTTCCCTCTCTTTATAGTGCTAGAAACGGAAACCAAGACCTCATGCATGCTAGACAAATGTTTAACCACTGGGCCGCACACCCAAACCTGCCTCATGTTTCTTATACATACAAATGGGAAAATGACAGTGATACTTCCAATACATGCCAGAATGTAGCAAGAGGGTATATATAAAGACTTTAAAGTATGCCTGGTGCTTACTGGGTTCTCTGATTTCTTGTTAAACTAATTCTTACACTAGAGGAGGACAAAGTTCCCCTTCCCTAGGCTCCTCCCTTCCGTTTATCCTTTCCTGGATAACCTGACTGACTGTTCAAACCCAGCTCACACAACAGCTCTGCCCCATACAGGTCAATTGCTGTTCGTGCATCCCGTAATTCCCTCAAAGACTATGTCTGGACAACACATTTAGGTTTCCCCTCTTAAGTTTGTCTCAAGTTTAATTTTATGGGAAGGGCATTGTTCACATCAGGGTCCCCAGAACCTACCCCCTGTCTTTCATGTGGTTAACACCTCCGTGCAGCTTGAGGTGGGCTCCTGGAACAACCTACCACTGTACCTCCTCAGCCCACTTCACTGTGGCCCATGGGAGGTTGTCTCAAATGGAGACCTGTTTCTTGTTCTCTTTATCTAAGCAAAACAGACAGTTGGGTGATTATCAAGTAATTCTGGCGAGGGAAGCAGCCAGCACACATGTTTGTATCTGAGTTGCCCAAGTTGGCTGGCTCCCCAGCCTGTAGTTACTGGGGTAATTGCTCAAATCTTCTACTTGGCTTTCCTTGTGTAAATGTGGCCACAGTATGCAGCCTCCTCACTGGCTCTTGTCTAATGTGGCTGAGGCCTTTCTTTTTCTTTACCCATGGCACCTGTGCTGTGCCATCAGCTCACGCTGGTCCATTAGTCCTCAGAGAACCAAGAGGTTTGCATGGGAATGCTCACTGCTCTTGCTGTGTCCTGGAAAGCTCTGCTGACTTTTAGTTTTGAAGAGAAAAGGCAGTTCATTCATATTCTCTCTCTCTCTCTCTCTCTCTCTCTCTCTCTCTCTCTCTCTCTCTCNTCTCTCTCTCTCTCTCTCTCTCTCACACACACACACACACACACACACACACACCATTTCTGTCCTGAGTTTTACACAGTGAGATCTTTTTGTCTTCAGATTTAGATATTGGAAATTCTTCATCCTCATTACCCATGACCACAGATCACTAGAGTTAGTGTGAAGATCACAAAATTAGTTTTCATGTATTTGTGATAGTTTTTGTCATCTTAGAAGAGAAAACTTCAATTGAGACGATACCTCCATTACATTAGTCTGCAGGAAAATTTGTTGAGGGCTTTTCCATGGTTACTGGTTGGTGTGGGAGGGCCCAGTACTCTCTAGGCAGTGGTGAGCAAGCCAGTAAACAGCGTTCCTCCCTCCACCGCCTCTGCCCCAATTCCTGCCTCTAGGTTCCTGCCTTGAGTTTCTGCCGTGACTTTCCATCATAATGGCTGATAAGCCATATGTTGCAATAAATCTTTGTTTCCCCAAGTAGCTTTTGGTGAGAGTTTTATAACAGCCACGGAGAGCAAACTAAAATAAGCCTTGTGTAAACTCTAGCCTGCCTCTTGCTGCCTAGGTGCCGTTAGACCAAGTTACTATGTATCTGCTCGTCCAGGACTGTCTCCAGAGCTTGTGATTAACACATCTCCTTATTGACACAGAGTACTTAGCCTTCTCTCATTTGGGCTATTTAACAACCACATGGCTGTTTTCTTCCCACTCCCCCATCCTCCTCTCTGACACATGACATGGGCAGCGTCTCTGCTGAGCCCCTCCCCATGGCCTTCCTGTTCACTCAGGAGAGACCATGGCCTCCTCTGGTCCAAAAGAGCACTTGCTATTGGACGTTCCACACTTGCCTGCGTCCGGAAGTCCTCTACCTCACCCCCATCCTCTCCCCACTCATGAGATTGCTCACTGGCCTCCAGCCCTGCTCTTGTAGACTGCAGTGGGGAAAAGCAGAGTGGAGCCTGTGGGGTCTGTGGTTACCTTTCTGTAGGAACTTGTGGCTTCATCTCACTCTGTTTCTGAAAATGATCATGCCCCTGACCGCCTGACCACCCATGACATTGCATATCATGTTGTCATATTAATGTGACATGTGACATGCTAACAATAAAGCATTCAGCACAGTGCCCAACACACTGTCAACCCTAAATAAAGAAGTTGTGGCTCCTGGAGTAAGGGACCCACTAAGCAGGAGAGGACCCTAAGGAGGGAAATCAACATTAGACTCCAACACAGGTGAACTCTGTCCCTCACAGTCAGGTCTTCACTGAAGTACAGTCGTCTTTTGAGACTCAGAATGGAGATCTTTAGTCTCAGCCACCCATTAGGCATCACAGCCCTGTGTTAGCCGGCACACTTCCCAACCCACAGCTCTGCCTACTCTCCTCCAGAGGAATCCAATTCTACAAGGATTTACTCCTCTAAAACAGGATTGATCTGATTGCCATTTGTGGCCACGCTCCAATGTCTGTAGACTGCTGCTTAGCTGCGGGACCAGTTAATAAGGATTTGGGGGCTCCCAGACTTTGGCAATGAGACTTGTCCACTTACATCCTGGTCTTATAACTCAGTGGCCCCTTAGGAGCCTGAAAGCTCTGCCAACTCCTTTTTTGCCCTTTCAGCAGAAATACCAGGCTACACTGGCAAAAGAAAAGGCCAGCATTGCCTGCTTGGGCCTTACCTTTGTATACCAGGCATCCACAGTAGCCAAGTATTCACACCTGCTCCACCCAAAGCTCCTGCCTCAGTGCTAGGGTTAATGAATCCTCTGGGCATATCAAGTCTAAGAGTGGGTGGATTTTAGACCAGGTACCTTCAAATGTAATTGGACTTTTATTAAAGTTAAGTGAGTTAATAATAAAATTCTGCTAATAGTCCAGGGACCTATATAATACTGTAATAATACAAGCATTCCCAGTTGGACGGCAAGTGAAACACAAGACAAACCAAATGAAAAATCTTTAAAAAAAAAAAAAACGATACTAGGATTTTTAAAAATGTTAATCGTGGAGCAGGGGATGGGTGTGGTGTCACATGGCAGACCTGTAACCCCAGTGTGCCCTCACCAGCCAGGAGCTGGCAGAGCTCTGTGACTTGGCTGCCAACCTGGTCTGCATAGTCAGTTCTAGACCGGCCAGGACTACACAGTGGGAGCCTGTCTCAGACAAGCAAACAAATATGGAACCCAGGAGCCTCACATAAGGTAGACAGGCAACCCCTCACCAAACCACATCCTCTTTCCCAAGCCTGCGTACTTTGCGAAGCACCGGGCTGACATTATAAATGCTCTCAGACAGTACCAGCAATTAGAGAGAACGCCACAGAGTCATTGGAAACCATGACTAAAGGGGGTGGTAAGTCTTAACTAATGTTCTAGTTCAGAGCCTGTTATTCTTAGGACACTCAACAGTTGCGGGGGATAGAAAGGAGTGTTAGAGATGGTGGTACTCAGAGATGATGGCTTCCTGTCACTGTGGAGAGGACTAGAAGTCTTTTCCGCACGGAGGAAGAAGAAAGAACAGGTTTATACTGAACGACTCTGCCTCATCAGATCCAATTCATGTCGTGTCTGCCACTATAACCATAGCCCACTGTTCAGCCAGGGTCTGCTTGGAGCTGAGCTGGGAGCTTAGTGACCACAGTCGAATGTCACAGGGTAGTGGGGGTAAGCTATTGTCCCTTTCCAGGTACAGATGATGATCTGAACCAAGGTTGTCCCCCCACCTGTGTGTGTGTGTGTGTGTGTGTGTGTGTGTGTGTGTGTTTTGCATGTACATGTGTATGTGGAGACATATATGATCATGCATAAGCATGCTGAGGCCAAAACAGGATTTTAAGTGGCTTCCTCCATCTCTCCCTCACCTTATCTCCTTGAGAAAAAATTCCCTAGCTAAACAGAGCTCATCACTTCAGCCAGGCTGGCCGGCCTGTTAGCTCCTTGGGTTTGCTGGCCTCTGCCCCAGGACTGTGTTTTTAGCACATGCATCCATGCCTGGCCTTCATGTGCTGGAAATTCAAATGCAAAGCAGGCATACTCACCCACAGACTCATCTCTTCAGCCCTGAACTAGCACATATGTTACACTGAAGACTTAGAACGGCAGGCAGGTGGCGTGGAAAGCTACCCAAGCAAGGCACGCTGAGAACTTAACTGCCCCGGGGGTTCAAAAACCATAACAAACAACTGGACTTATGTTGTTTATAGCAAAATTCCTTTCACTGACTCTTTTTAATCCCATGAAATCTCTGACTAAATGCTATTTGGCATCTCTTGGCTGCCAAGGTTGAGTCAGTGGTTTGGAGAGGATGGGTGTATTTAGTACCCAGCATCTGAGTATTTCCAAATATCCAGACATTTTGGCCAATCCCAGAGACATTGGCTCAAGCTCATTTTCTATTTTTTAGGTAGGAATTCTGAGTCACTGAGCGACTAGAGGCACAGCCTCACAGTTTGTTGTTCTTTGTTTGCACAGTTATACCCAGTACAGACCACTTCTTCCAAAATGGGGGAGGAGGGCTAGGTGGTGGTGGAGTATCCTCCTATCGTGGTGGAGCCTAGGTGGTGGTATCAGAGTCCATCCTCACCAGAGCCAGTAAAGACGAAGCAAAGTAGCTCACAGGTGTGCCAGTGTGTCAAGAGAACCCAAGCAGGTGTGAGGCCACTCCTGATGTGCTACGCTTGAGATCACTGGGCAGACAGCCTCGGGTTCCAGACAATGTGTACACTGTAAAGATGGAGGCCTCACTGAGCAGACAGCCTCAGGTTCCAGACAATATCTACACCATAAAGATGAAGGGTCTCATTGGGCAGAGAGCCTCAGGTTCCAGACAATGTCTACACCGTAAAGATGAAGGGCCTCACTGAGCAGAGAGCCTCAGGTTCCAGACAATGTCTACACTGTAAAGATGGAGGCCTCACTGGGCAGAGAGCCTCAGGTTCCAGATGATGTCTACACCGTAAAGATGAAGGGTCTCACTGGGCAGAGAGCCTCAGGTTCCAGATGATATCTACACTATAAAGATAGAGACCTCACTGAGCAGAGAGCCTCAGGTTCCGGATGATATCTACACTGTAAAGATGGAGGCCTCACTGGGCAGAGAGCCTCAGGTTCCGGATGATATCTACACTGTAAAGATGGAGGCCTCACTGGGCAGAGAGCCTCAGGTTCCGGATGATATCTTCTGAAGTTTCTCCGACTTCTCCTTTTCTCCTCTCCAAGAGTCAGCATGGAAAGATTGAGAAGCAAGGAGAGTTGGTGTGTGGTAAGTTGTGTTGACAGGCAGAATAGAGAGTTCGTACTCTGAGGCCACACCACAGAACCATGATTTGTGTTCCTAGAGGGGAAAGGACCTGGACAGGTGCGCTCAGAGGGGCTTTAAAAGCAGAGAGATTTCTTCCCAGCTCTTGTAAAAAACTCCTTCCCCATGTCTCTTGAAGCATAAAAACAGCTCGCTGGCAGCAACATTTCAGTCCCATCTTTGTGCCCTATGTGACTATCCAATAGTAAACCTGTCATAAGCAGAGAACATGACCCATTCTCTTTGTAAAGTTAGCTGGCCTAGGTACTTAGGTCCAGGTTACACGTAGTAAAAGAAGTCTTAAACTGCCACCTGAATGCCTTTGGAGTTCTCTTGCCACACAGTCTGTCTTCTAACCACAGTGAAAGGAGCAGGGAGGTTTCTGGAAGCAGCTAGTGTAGGACCTCCTCACCCACATACCTGTGCCCCTCCCACACAGACTCCCGGCCCCTCCCACACAGACTCTGTGTCCCTCCTCTGCCCATCCTGCATTCCTAGTTTCCTTTCATTCTCCCTAGCTTTGGGTATGAAACTTCATCATCATCTCGAGCAGACTCTGAGGCCCAGCAGGAATGTAGTTGGGACATATTTTCCTGAGCATGTGCCTGAATTCGTCTGCCTGGAATATTAATGTCATTTTGTGTGTGTGTGTGTGTCATCCTCGGAGCCTCAGCATTTGTCAGATGCTGGATGCCTTAGGAATCACTCATCATTTTGCTCTCTGAGTCCCTGTCCTCCTTCATGGCTTTTCTTTGGGTACAGGAGCAGAATTAAGCCTGTTTGGGCCCCCTGCTTTGGCATCTCTGAGAACCTATCTGGACTGGGCTGCAGAAGCAGATCCTCAGGGCTTTGGCTCCCTCGTGAGATGCAAAGTTCCTCCAGTCTTCACAAGAAGTGGGGAAAAACCTCGAAGATATGGGCACAGGGAAAAAATTCTTCAACAGAATACCAATGGCTTGTGCTGTAAAAT
>NC_034593.1:141423856-141426198 GCF_900095145.1 Mus pahari | reverse complement strand
ATAGGAAACTTTCGGGATAGCATTTGAAATGTAAATATAGAAAATAATAATAAAAAAAGGGAAAAAAAAAAAAAGACTACCTGCTTGTGCCTTAAAATAGCTCTCAGCTAGAAACCCTCCCTGGAAAACTCTAAATGCCAGCGTTCTGTCTCTTTTTAGCTTCCTTCTTTTGAAGAAAAGTACCAGTGACTAGATGCAGACTGAGCATGCTCAGCCTGGACCCACATCCACCCGGATTGGAGAGGCAGGTCTCTACTGAGATAACAGCAGGGCCAAGGACTAGGATGAAGCCAAGAGGCAGAGTGCCGCTGGGTTAGCATGCCGGAAGTCCTGGATTCCATCCTCAGTACCACAAAAAGTCCACAGAACCCAAACCATCAGAAACCCAAGTCAGTACACCATCAGCACCTGACATCAGGGGAGCCCTGGGCGTGTGCCAGGGGTTCCAAGTGCATAACTCGTAATCCTCGCTGCGGTTTCCTCCGTGCCGACTTCACCTCCGGATAGATTCAGTTCCACTTGCAAGGCTTTAAGCTGCCAAATCGGCATTTACAACTCAGTTCTACTCCAAAAGACACTCTTGACCTGTGCCGCCCATCTCCAAGGCTGTAAGAGGTAAGCTAGAAAATGACATTTATTTTCGGGGCTGGGCTTCAAACCCAGGGCTTCACAGATGCTAAACTACTGCTCTATTGGACACCCCACTCCCACCACAAACCCAGGTCCTAAACTGCCTTATTGTAACAACTTGCAGAGGAGTTAGAATGGTGAGTCCTCCCTCCCACCCAGGCTGTGAGGACACCAGCCGCCCTGTCTAAGGAGCAAGGCTCCGTGGATAAGGTCCTGAACGGGGGATACTTTCTGTTCGGCTGAGTATCCACTCGTTTGCTGTTGAGTAGCGCTGTGTGACTGGACCCTGGAACAACCCATGTCCACTAAAGAGGGGCTTTGATGCATCATCTGGAACCCGTTCCCGCCCCTGCTGCTGCTGAGGTTCTCCAGATGAATAAGAAGACTCCGTGTTCCTTCCGCAATCAAGCCCTAAAACCCAGAGTCTGAACCAGAGAACTAACTCCGTTTCTCCAAGGGAGAATCTGCAAGGGCGAGGAGCCTGCAGTCAGCTTCTTCACCCTGCCCCACCATCCATCCCCAAACCCTCTCCCTCCCGCAAACCACGCTGTTTCTGGTGTCAGAGTAGATGTCCTTTCCACCAGTGAAATCCTATCCACTCCAGTAACTCATTATTCAAAATAGAACTGGACGGGACAAAGTGCACAGCAGCTCCTGAAATGCTCTGTAAACATTTTTGGCTCGTTGTCCACCCTTCCCCCTATAGAAATTAATACGTGAGATCAGTGAGGTTAGGGGGAGCTCTGGGAAGGTCCATTCCCCTGTCCCTGTCCCGTCTTTGGGGAGCCAGCTGCCTATGGGGAACAGGCATTCTGCTTTGCTGCTGTGGGTTGGAGCAGTTTGCTTTCGAAGACAGCAGCAACAGGCTTCCGATAAATGGATCCTGGACTGAGACAGCTTGAGCTGTTCTTCAACCTCCAGCATGCCTAGAAAGCTTCCCCAGTGTGCCCACTCTGCAGCCTAAAATCATCTGGCCAGAGATAACTACAAATGCAGCCTAGCACAAAACCACAAACTTAATTAAAACATTATGAGGGTTTTTTCTTTTGAAATTTTTAAATTCAATTGTGAGATGCTCAGGGGTGAACTTTGTAGATGCCCTTTTCCTGTCACAGAGTTGGACACGCCTGCCAGGCCATGGCAAGGATTCTCAGAACTTGTTGGCCATTTTCTTCCCTATTCCTTAGTTAACAAAAGTATAGATTTTTGAGGCTCGGCGGGTATTTGCTGCTTTCTGAGGGCCCGAGTTTGATCCTTGGAATCCACAAGGTGGAAGGAGAGAACTGACTCCCACAGACTTCCCTCTGACCGTTATATGTGTCATGGTGAAGGCATGCCCCTCCCCCCACGAAATAAGTAAACAGTTTAGAAATCTTCCTAAATTATCCCGGATGAGCTAGATCTTTGTCAAGAATGTAGGGCTTCCTGCTAGTAAAAGTGAAGTAAGAGAGTCCAGGAGAAGGATGGGGACACAGCCTGGGAAAAGCTTTAAGAAGTTAGTCATGAGTTCTGACTGCACAGCTGCACTGAGATATAACAAAGCCTTAAATGTCAGATTGCTTTCATACAACCACACCCATGCTTGAATATACACTCACATGCTTACATGCGCCTCTCGCTCTGTCTGTGTCTCTCTTCTTTTTCTTCTTCTTCTTCTTCTTCCTCTTCTTCTTCTTCTTCTTCTTCTTCTTCTTCTTCTTCTTCTTCTTCTT
>NC_034593.1:141421784-141423731 GCF_900095145.1 Mus pahari | reverse complement strand
TCTTCTTCTTCTTCTTCTCTCTCTCTCTCTCTCTCTCTCTCTCTCTCTCTCTCTCTCTCTCTCTCTCTGGAAGCCCAGCCCCTCTCTACCACAAAGCAGCTCATCAGCTTCCCCCATCCTCCCTGGTTCACTGTGTCTGCCAACTAAAAGAAATTAGCATTCAACTCCCCAAGTAGCCCCCGGGGAGCCCCACCCCCTAAAATGAGAGGATGGGAGGGGACCCTTTAAAACTTCCCCCACAATTTCACCCCAATCTCCAGTAACTCTAAACTCCTTATACTCCCTCAGGCACAAGCAAATCTTGTAACAATTTCTGAACCATTGTGGTCTGCCCTACTATTCCTCTTGGACCCTGCCTCGGCTGGCAACTAATAGTATAAAAGGAAGAGCTCTATATCAACCTCCAGTCCCTGATGCAGGACTTCCACAGCAACGCCCTATTTATCCCGCTGGGTGGGGTCTTGTGATGTGAGCCTGAGAAGGTTGTGATGGCTCTGCTTTCAGTTTCTAGTGAGTTTAAGCAACAAGAAACTAAACAACTTATATGTATCAACACAGTTTGCCTGATAAATAGCACTGCAAAGCGATAATCTGATAGGTTTTGGTTTTGGTTTTTTTGAGACAAGATTTCTCTGTGTATCCCTAGCTGTCATGGAACTCACTCTGTAGAAAACAAAAACAAACAAAAACAACCCACCCCCTACAACTATGATGGATTTGAAGCTAAAAAACAAAAAATAGCTCTGTCTTCATTTTCATGACTGCTGTCTTGGGCCACAGTTGGTCCTTTCTCAATGTCCTAGCTGTTGGAAGAAGAATGGACCTGTGAAAATTAATTCTATATATTAACTTGGTGAGACTGTGATGTCTGGTCATTCAGTGTAACATCAGATTACATGGTCCCAGGAAACATTCTTACACAGGACTCACATGTGTAGCCCTGGCCTATAAGTAAATAAAGTATCATAATTGCTTCAGTTGTCAATTTGTCACAAACCTAGAGTCATCTGGGGAGAGGAAACTTCAACTGAAGGATTGCCATGATTAGTCTGGCCTGTTGCTGCATCTGTGGGGCATCTTCTTGATTCCCACTTGATGGCCCCTTGCTCGGGGTAGTGCCAGCCTTCAGCAGGTGGGTCTAGGTGAATAAGAAAGCTAACTAAGGGAGCCAGAGGGAGCAAGCCAGGGTTCTCTGTCGGGTTCTTCTCTCAGTGGTGGAGTGTACCTGTAAAACAAGCAACAAGTAACCTGTCTCCTCCCGTGTTACTTTAGGTCACTATGCTTATCACAGTGAGCCTCCCTCAGATGCTGCAAGAGCCATTGGGTTACAGTATGAATCTGTAAGCTCATGACATTCAATGAAGCAGGCACATGAGGTATCTCACCTGAAGTGTGAGCGAAGACCAGTAGGGGGATAGGAAAAGTATTTAGGTCGAAGTAAAACTGGGTTAGCATTTGACCCTTGTTCTCTCCACCTTCTCAGTATACATGGTCTTTTCCAGTGAATGGTGGAGTCCCCATGTCTTTTCCACTTCCTCTTTAGGGAAAGAACAGGCTTGAGGCTTAAAGCAGCAGCCTTGGCTTCAGGCTGGTAATTGAAAGCACTGCCCACAGACACACACTGCTCACAGGCACACACTGCTCACAGGCACACACTGATCACAGACACACACTGTCCACAGACACACACTGCCCATAGATACACTGCTCACAGGCACACACTGCTCACAGACACACACTATTCACAGGCACACACTGTTCACAGGCACACACTGCCCACAGGCACACACTGCCCACAGGCACACACTGTCCACAGGCACACACTGCCCACCGGCACACACTGTCCACAGATACACACTGCTCACAGACACACACTGTTCACAGGCACACACAGTCTACAGGCACACACTGTCCACAGACACACATTGCTCACAGACACACACTGCT
>NC_034593.1:141389578-141421201 GCF_900095145.1 Mus pahari | reverse complement strand
CACAGACACACACTGCTCACAGACACACATTGCCCACAGACACACACTGCTCCCACAGACACACACTGCTCACAGACACACACTGTCCACATGTAGACAGTGCTCCCACAGGCTTTTCAGCCTTGCAGACATAAGAGAATGAAAACAGACCACAAAAGGATGTGTAGCCATTCTGATACTGGCTTCCATTTCTCGGGTGCTGATCTGATTATGTGTTGCCCTCATTCCTCCTCCCTTGTCTCGTGGTCTTGGTCTATAAATACCCTTGTCCTGAGTATTCGAAGCTCAGTCTGACAGTTTGTCCCCAGCTCTAGCAATCTTTCTTCAGCTTCTCTCTTGCAGGAAGCTTGGCCATCTCTCCTGAGATACACTGTCCGTGGTTACTCTGCAGGCCCTCTCTCCCCTGGGTCATCCTGCCTCTTGGCTTGAGACAGGTATTAGTCATTTTCCTCAGTGTCCTTACAAAATACCCTTACAAAAGCAACTTAAGGAAGGAAGGGTTCATTGTGGCTCACAGGTCAGGGGTGGAGACCTCGGTCTGCTAGAGTCTGAGCAGCATCCAACTGCATCCGTAGTCGGGAGGCGGAGGAAGATGAACACAGTTGCTCAGCTCCATTTCTTCTTCACGTTCGTTCCAGAACTCCAGGCTATGGGATGGAACCCCACATTTAGGAATGGGCTTCCATGCCAATTAACCCATTGTAGAAGGACCCTCACAGACATGAGGTAAGTCTAGATTCTATCAAGCTACCACCAATGTTAACCATCAAAAATGCTTTATTCTCTTGGGGACTTCAAGGACAATTCCTTAATGCTTCAAATTGGGGAATTAGTTAAATAACAGCTGGCAGTGTTCTCTTTTCTCTCTCTGATCATCAGCCTCAGGTTCTGAGGACCTCTGTCACAAAATATGTGTTATATTCAGAAGTCAAGTGACCAAGGCTTCAGCCTGAAGCTTCCACAGCACCCCCTTCCTCCCTCCAAGAGGAGGGTTTCCCACTTCTTTACGTACTTTGCATGGACGTTGGCATCTGTCAGCAGTAACCATTCTTGACATCTTGGCCTGTTCTAGAAAACCCTCCTACAGCATTTCAGCAGGAACTACCCCCTGGTAGTGGAATCAGATAGCATGTGCTCTCTGGACAGCTCTGGTGTGATTTCCCAAGATAGCTTTATGGGAAACAGCTGGCTCCTGCCTGCACCATCCACAGATAAACAGTATTATCAAAACATAAGCAGGCTGCTTCTCTTTCTGCATAAAGGAAAACAAGATACCAGAAGGCAAATGAAAGTCAAGGTTTTCTCATGTTTTCTCATGTTTTCTTGCATTTAATCAACCCAGTTTCTAGAGAGAGAGTTGGATGTTCATCAGGCAAACCACTAATTTATTGTTTTTGTTTGTTTTGAGATAGCATCTCGTAATTTAGCTGAATGGCCTGGAACTCTCTATGAAGACCAGGCCGGGCTGGAACTTGAAGAGATCTTCCTGCTTCTGTCTCCTGAGTACCAGGATCAAAGCCCGACATGCCCCGGCCCCATCCATACCATAACAGTATCATCAACTGTATAATTGAAGCCCTAAGGTGAATAGGAAGGATTAGAAGTGTAGTTTACTGACTCCACTATATGGTCACGCTCACCTGACTAATAAAATGTCATTTATGGAAAATGTGTCCCAAGAACAAGGGCTTAGCATTAAGGGTCTCATCTCTTTGTGGCCCAAATAAGAAAACTCCAGAAATAAAAATGTCCTAGAGGCTGGGGAGTTGGCTAAATAGGTACAGTGCTCAGCTATCAGGCATGAAGACATGAGTCTCGTCTTTAGCACCCACGTAAAATGCCAGGTTTGGTGGCATATGGGTGGAGCTTTGAGAGACACCTGGTTCTAAACTAGCAGGTAGAGACATCAACCTCTGGCTTCACATACACAAACTTGCACCCGTGCACACACACATGCATACACATTAAAATGCGTCAAAACCATGACTTCCTCATAGCAGTTTCAAGTGCTGGCGATGTCAGTATAGTGACAATGGAAAATGAGTTCACTTGATTGCAAGTGGATTTTGTGGATGAGGAAATACATCCTTTAAATTTATCAGTGGTGCGTATCACCGTCTACTCCCTCACCAGCCACTAACTAGCGTACGGCGGAAGACAAGGCCACTTCCATCTATTGCTGTGTTTGTCACACCACACTGCAGCCTACACAAGGAATTGAATGAACAGGGATACTAGTTAATAAATTGTTTGTGTGTATGCTTGTAGTATATGTTTTCATGTGACTATGTGTCACATGGGCATTTGGGTATTTGTGCATGTGTGTATATTTGTGTGTAGAGGACAGAGGTCAATGTCAGGTGTCTCCCTCTGCTTCTCTCCACCTTAGAGTTTTGGGGACAGGGTCTTTCAGTGAACCTGACTCAACTTAGCCAGGTTGGCTACTGAGCTCTAATGACCTGCCTGCCTGTCTTTGCCTCCACACCACCAGGATTATTCATTAGCGTATGCTGCCAATTATAAGTGCACACTGCTCTGCTGTGTCAAGATTTGTACACAGGATGCTAACTCAGGTCTCCGTGCTTGCACAGCGAGCACTTTATGACTGAGCCACTGCCCCAGCCCTGTTTGACAATATTTATTCATTTTTTTTTCATCCACTAACAAGTCATTTCTTTGCTAGGGCTGCACAGATTGAAGAGACACGGTCCACCTCAGGTGGCTCCTAGCCCAAGAAGGAAGTAAGACTGATAACCATGTTATCAGTGATCATGGCTCAAAAAGTGTAGTACCCCAGGAGCCACGGGAGGGATAGACAAGGGAGTGGCTAAGTCTGCTCTGGAGAGTCACGAGAATCCTTTCAGAGAAGAATTCCATTTAACTGGGTCACTTAGAAGGAGATGCTGAGGGAATGATAGAATACGGAAACTCTGTACCGAGTAAGTCTTTAAACCAAGTCTCTTTGGAGCTCTGAGCTCCACGCTGTGTAAACTGCCTGGGGACAGGGGTTGTTTGGCCATCCAGAATCATTCAGATTAGGGTTCATTAATCAGGGTTATTTTCCTCCCTATGGCTCTGGCTTTGATGACCGCACTGTAGAGAGATTCTCTCTCATCCTATGCTGTAATTACTCTCTGTTCAGGCTGGAAACTGAGTGTGTGTGACAGCTGAACTTGACATTTGAGTCTCTCTCTCTCTTGTTTCCACAGGTTGCTTTCCGAGTGCTGGAATGTAAACTCAGTGTCTAAAACAGATACCACATATTTTGTTCTAAATAAATAACTGCTCAAATGCACTAATAAAATCAAGACTCTTTAAAACAAACTGTGCAGACATCATTCAGGCTAGACAAATGTGGGGGAGGACTTGAAAGGCATACGTGGTAGGACCAATTGTATTAGACCATGGAAGTGTTGATCTTGCTTATTTATATCTGTGTATTCAGGAACTGGAAGTTTCTCTTAGGTATAAACAGAACATTACAATGTTTAAAATGTCTTAATGAGTAACATAATCCTCTGAGCAGAAAAAAAAAAAAAACAACCAATTCTTGGGCTAATAATAGTCCTATGATGTTAGTGGAAGTGTTAACACGCTTATTTAATGTCTTATTCAAAGGGATTACAAGAATTAATTATGGCAGTGGTTATATTTGTTAAACATCATAAAATTTTATGTTTAAACCATTGGTTTTGTTATGCGTATTTAAAGTTTTAATAAATTAAAGAAAAAGAGAGAGAGAGTGGAGAAGAAAAAAGTTGACCCAATTTTATCATTTGGAAAGAATTAAACTTTATGTCTCTCCCTTGGCGCTGCTCTGGGCTCCTTCCTGCAGGCAAACACTTGGTACCTTTTAAGCAGAAAAATTAAAATCCATCACCCACTGAGCCAGGCCAAGATTGAAGAGCAGAAAACTCTGGATTTCAGAAGATGGAAAGAGGTCCAACACAGGAAATTGACTTGGTCAGATGTGTGGAAAACCAAGGCAATCCACAAGGCCGTTAATGCAGGTCCCCACAAGCAGGTCTCCACAGGGCAGCCGTGCCTCTTCCCAACCCCCCAGCCCCAGCCCTTGCAAGGCCTGCTGTCTCCAGCCCAGAGGAGTTATTTTGGAGGGTGTGCCAGCACCTTCCGAGGGAGGGAACGACAGCTGAAGTGTATCTCACCAGGAAATGTGAGCAGGAGAACAGGCAGCGCTCAGCAGGAAGACAGGGAGCCGGGCACAGCCGTGCCTTGGACTCAACCCCACTGGTGACCAAGAGCATCCAGTTAGAGAGACTTTATCCTTAGCAAATAGCATCGGCAATGTCCTTTCCTGCCTTCTGTGAGGGAAACATGCAGAGACGCAAAGGGCACAGAGGAGATGGTCATTAAAGTCAGTCATGATGGCTCCTGCCTATAATCTCAGCACTGGGGAGGTAGAGGCTGGGGAGCTCGGAATCTGGAGCCAGCCTGGACTGTATAGCAAGATCTCATCTTAAACTTGTACGTGAGCAGGCAAAAAAGTTAGGTGATCAGTAGAAATGACCTCAAGAAGAGGCCCAAAAGTGCCTAAAAGCATGTGGGGTTTGAGATAACCGTGAGGCCAGACCATGGTGTGTGCACCATGCAGAGGCTGGTTTTTAATTACCAGAGTGATCTTGAAGCCGTTTGTATTCATGCGCTCCTTCTCCAGGGTGTCGGGAAGATGCTCTGTAGACTTTACGTTGGTAGCTTGAGCACATGGAGTCTATTCTGTCTTGGAGCTTCCCAGTAGTCCGCCGCCCTCGTCAGACCTGCCACTCCCCCAGTTACAGAAGGTTAGACCAGATGGTGTCAGTGCGTGTGACGTTTAGTAGTCCTACCTCCAGGGTAATTCCTTTCTTTGTTCCTTTGGATACCTCTATTGCTGAGATAACATGCAAGAGAACCGTTTGATCTTGTAGATGCCTGTGGCTGAGTCCTCCTCCCATTGGCCCCTCTGTCTCTGTATGTGAAAATAAAGGATTTCCTTTGTCTCCCAGTAAACCCTTCACCCTTCATCCGAGGTCCCTGAGACCCTTGCCTCTGCTTTGGCCCTCACCTGACCTAGCCTTGCATGCCTCACACGTCCTTGGCACGCTGCCTTTTCCACCAGCTCTTCTCCAGCTGAATGACTCGGTCCCCACTTCCAGCTCCTTCTAGTTCTCCGATGAGCAGCACATCTGAAACTTGGGTGTGTGGTGAGGTTACCCAGGGTCCTGTTCAAGCACAGATCTGCACCTGGAGGTCTGATCTAACCCTTCCTGTTTCTAAGATGCTCCACTCTTCAAAGAACAAAAGGTAACCTTCTCAGGAGAGTTCTAGAAACTAATGTATTAGTTTCAGGGTTTTATTCCTAAGTGTGTGTGCCCAGCTACACACCTTGAGCTTCTACTGCCCTTGTATGTGAAGACAGCCCAGCTCATACAATTTGCAGCCAGCAAAGGACATGCACCCCAGACCCATCCTGTGTGCCAGAAATCCCTACAGCCTACACCATCATCTAACCAGTCTACACTGCCACTTACTTGGTTTTTCTGGATGTTTTCTATTTTCCACTTCATGTCTTCATGTCTACCCGAACCCTATCCTTTGCCTGAGAGGTCACTGTATTCCTCTCACGTGTGTCACTTGAGAGCCTGTAACCCCTTAAAGACAGGATGCACAGACTGCGATCCACAGAATGTGTCTGTCGCCGACATTCCTCCTGCCTGCTCAGCACCTATTTACAAGGCCTATTTACAAGCGTCACATCTCGCCTTGTAGTTTATTTTTCTGCATCTGCCATCTGACCGAGAGCTTCAAAGGGATGCTCTGGGGAAAGAAAGAACCGTTCAGGGCACCTGAAGGAACTAACTATTCACACCCATGGGCTTAGAGCATGAAGATTCCAAAGCACCTGGATCTCTTCACATCGCAAAGGACTGTTCTGCGACCCAGAGTGATGAGGCCACTCTGGACTTTTAAGACATAACTTCTGCTTTTTCTTTTTTTAACTCATCTATCTATCTGTCTATCTATCTATCTATCTATCTATCTATCTATCTATCTATCTATCTATCCATCTATCATCTATCTAATCTAACATCTATATCTTTCATTCATATATATAATATGTATACATATGCATATTGTCTTAGTCAGGGTTTCTATTCTTTCACAAGAAGCAAGTTGGGGAGAAAAGGGTTTATTTAGCTTACACTTCCAAATTGCTATTCATCACCAAAGGAAGTCAGGATAGGAACTCACACAGGGCAGGATACAGGAGCTGATGCAGAGGCCATGCCCAGGTGCTGCTTACTGGCTTGCTTCCCCTGGCTTGCTCAGCTTGCTTTCTTATAGAACCAAGACTACCAGACTAGTGATGGCATTACCCACAGTGGCCTCCCCCTTGATCACTAATTGAGAAAATGCCCCACAGTTGGATCTCATGAAGATACTTCCCCAACTGAAGCTCCTTTCTCTGTGGTAACTCCAGCCTGTGTGTGGAGGTCAGAGGAAAACTTGTAGAAAGCAGTTCTTTACTTCTCCCATGTGGGTCCCGGGATCAAACTCGGCCATCAGTCTTGGTACCAAGCAGCATTACCTGCCGAGCCGTCTTGCTGAGCCATTATCCCAATGCTGTTAAGTTGCTGCCATTGTGCACTGTCTCAGATGAAGACTGTGTCAGGTCCCGAAGAATAAGGCCAGCATGTCCTCACCATCTGATGAGGGCTTTGGCCTGGTCCCTGAGAACTTCCACTGCGAGTACTGTGCCTCTACCTGAGACGGTCTAGAGTCAGAGCTTCCCTGAGCCTGGTCCACTACACAGCTGCATTCAGGAGGCCCACAATCCGGGAGGGGACAGGGCATCCACTACACAGAGCCCAGGAGGATTTATCCAGAAATGTGCATTTGCTGTCTGAATGCATCTTCACTCTGCATCTGATGCCCTTCCTTCCTGACCCATGCATCCATCTTCATCTCTCCTGTCTGTCTGAAGATGGCATGTCACCTTAGGGAGATGCAGAGGACACAGGTACTGAGCCTTACTCCTACTCGCTTAATGCAGGACCACAGGCACAACCGTAGCCCATAGGGAGAATAAGGAAGAAGACCCCAGGTTTCCTGAATCAGAAAGTCATGTCCTGGGCCCTTAAAGTTTGTTGATAACTGAGTTCTGTCTCTCCTAGCAAACTACGTTCCTAAATCCCATTAACATGGGACCCCAGACATTTCTTTTTATAATCTGGGAGTTGGAGAGTTTTATAACATGAAGGTTTGTTTGTTCCCTCCTGTCTTCAACAGCGAAGAAACTGAGCCCAGCTCATAGAGAAGTCCTCAGATTCGGTTGTCTCAATGGACTGGGAAGGAAGACCCTCTGTGCACATGGCTTCTGTCTAAATCCCTTCTCTATCTGTGTGCTTCTCAGTTTTGTCTTGGCAGAAACCAGAGTCACCTGGAAGGAACGGGAATCACCATCAGACTGGGCAGTGGGCATGTCTGTGGGGGCATTTCTTGATTACTTATTGCTATGAGCAGAGCCACCCCTGGGCAAGAGGTCCTGGGTTGTATTAGAAGACGTGCTGGACAGGCTATGGGGCAGGACTCTGACGTCCTCAGCATCCGGTCTCTGTTCGAGCTCCTGATTGACTTCCCTCAGTAATGGAGTGGAACCTGGAAGCTTGAGCCTAATAAACCATTCTTCCCTAAGTTGCATTTGGTCATTGTCTTAGGGTTTCTATTGCTGAGAAGAGACACTGTGACCATGGCAACTGTTATAAAGGAAAGCGTTTAATTGGGGCTGGCTTACAGTTTCAGAGATTTAGCCCATTATCATCATGTCCTGGTGGCACACAGGAAAACATGGTGCTGGAGAAAGAGCTGAGAGTTTTATACCCAGACCCACAGGCAGCAGGAAGAAGCTTTGCTTGAACTTCTGAAACCTTAATCCTACCCCCAGTGATCTATCTCCACCAACAAAGCCAAACCTCCTAAGAGTGCCACTCCTGGTGGGCCTGTGGGGGACATTTTTCAAACCACCACTGACACGGTGTCTATCACAGTAATAGAATGCCCAGTAGAACAGCATGCATGCGCATCACCTGCATTAACCGACCTGCGGCCTTCTCCTCTCACCTGCCCTGTATTGTGTGTTTGCTGTTTTAAATGCCACAGACATTAAAATTTCCCACTACTCTCCCAGTGTCAAGAGGCAGTTATCCTGGGCTGGAGAGATGGCTCAGTGGTTAAGAGCACTGACTGCTCTTCCAGAGGTCCTGAGTTCAATTCCCAGCAACTACATGGTGGCTCACCACCGTCTGTAATGGGATCCAATGCCCTCTTCTGGTGTGTCTGATGGCAGCTACAGTGTACTCATATAAAATAAACGCCTTTAATCCCAGCACTTGGGAGGCAGAGGCAGGTGGATTTCTGAGTTCGAGGCCAGCCTGGTCCACAAAGTGAGTTCCAGGACAGCCAGGGCTATACAGAGAAACCCTGTCTCGAAAAAACAAACAAACAAATAAATAAATAAATAAACCTTTAAAAACAAAAAGAGGCGGTTATTTAATCTTACGGATGGAACTGTGAGGCTCAGAGAGAGAGCATAATTAGTCCAAGAGCACACAGCAAGTGTGTAGACGGGACATCACCAACCCAAGCCTTTCTTCGGGAGAAAAGAAAGGCAGGTGTGTGCTTGTCATGGCTGGGTACTGGGGAGAAATGGCTCTTTGCTCAGATCAAGGGCGGGAATCTCCACCTTTCTCTTAACTTTTGACTATTCATTCTCCAGTCCTGTCTCAGTATCTTACCACTCAGTCACTGAGGTCTCCATGCTGAGGCCGGCTCCCACACTCTCCTTGATGGCGTTACCTCCCATCCATACCCAAACCTTTGCAGGGCTTCACTTCAAACCCTGCCCACCTGCTCAGCTGATGCTATCCACCAACACCTTCCTGATGAACTTGTGTCAACAGAGCACAGACTCAGTATCCACAACCGGGCCCCATTTTTCTTCCTTCCCACCTTCCTTTTGAACTCTCATTTTAAAGAAAGATTTGTTCAACATCCTATGCCTATAAACAAGTACTGCCCCTGTGTTACCTAAGAGAAGTTTAATGCCCTAGGGGGCTTCACCATCTGTGAGGGAGTGGGGAGGGGCACACATCAAAGACAACTCCTGTCTACCTGCTCCATGAGGCCTCTTCCCAGCTCATGATTCCCTCGTTGGGCATAGGACGAGCATCTACTGTATGGCAGAGAGCAAGGCAGCCTATGTTCTCATGGAAATTACAGTTAAAGGGCCAGAGGCTACAGATAAGCAACTGTGTGGTATAATGACCAGAAGACACAGTGGTGTGACAACATGGTTTGACATTGCCCATGCTGTAGACCATCAAGAAAGGTCTCCGTTACTGTCAAAATGGGTGTTGTTCATCTAAAGGGAAGCTTAGAGCAGGATCTTTTAACACGTATTTGCTTCTAGTCCTGTAGAAGGAAGACCTTCAGGCTCCCTAAAGGTCCTCCTAACAAGCGTGCCTTGTCGTTGTCAGATCACCCAGTGGTCACCATGTGGCCTTTCAGAAGCAGTCCCATGATGCTTCACTGGGGCTGGTTGGGCAGCGCTGGCAGGAGATCCAGTGTCCCCACAGGCTTGAATGAAATATGCCTAGATGCTTTGTAATGTGAAGTCAGCTAAAAGCTGATCGGAAAACAGACAACCAACGATAGCAAGCAGTTAACTTGTCACAACAGTGAATTTCCCCTTGAAGATCTTCAGTTAGGCTTCTCCTCCACCACTGTGCCATGTTAATGAACAGGTTCCCCAGCTTGTAAGAAATAGAAAAGAAAGCACTGAACCCAGTGATTCAAGCATTCCAGGCGTGTGCCCTCCCTCAGAGTCCCCGGTAGCATGTTAAAGCAGGGTAGCAAAAGCTACATGCCACGTCTTCTCTGTAATGTCTGTAATTTTGGTATCTGCTTGTACTGGCTAGTTTTGTGTCAACTTGACACAGCTGGAGTTATCACAGAGAAAGGAGCTTCAGTTGAGGAAATGCCTACATGAGATTCAGCTGTAAGACATTTTCCCAATTAGTGATCAAGGGGGAGAAGCCCCTTGTGGGTGGGACCATCTCTGGGCTGGTAGTCTTGGGTTCTATAAGAAAGCAAGCTGAGCAAGCCACCGGAAGCAAGCCAGTAAGGAACATCCCTCCATGGCCTCTGCATCAGCTCCTGATCCCTGACCTGCTTGAGTTCCAGTCCTGACTTCTTTCAGTGATGAACAGCAATGTGGAAATGTAAGCTGAATAAACCCTTTCCTCCACGACTTGCTTCTTGGCCATGATGTTTGCACAGGAATAGAGACCCTGACTAAGACACTGGTTAAGTGCTTCTTATTGAGAGATAGACAGCTCGTAGTTGTCTCAGATATTAGCTACATGTCAGTAAGTGTATGCTGGTCACATGTGTGCTTCTTGTCCTGACACATGCTTACACACAGTATACATGCAGGCACATGGGATCTAGGCACAGGCCGCAGAGAAATCCAGGCCCTCCAAGGCTCTCCTACATGGGGATTGTTTTCTGCTTTTAAGATTCACTAAGAAGCGGCTCCAAGTAACTATTTCCAGGGGGTTCACTCACGGGAAGCTAGTTCAGGAGCAGTTTCTACACTGAGTCAAAAACATGCAGACACAACATGGATAAAAAGGTTTTGTAAGGAGCAGACGAAAAAAATTAGGTTAGAAAAGGTTTCTTTAAAACTAAAAATGCGCCGGGTGTGGTGGCTCACGCCTTTAATCCCAGCACTTGGGAGGCAGAGGCAGGCGGATTTGAGTTCGAGGCCAGCCTGGTCTACAAAGTGAGTTCCAGGACAGCCAGAACTACACAGAGAAACCCTGTCTCAAAAAAAAAAAACTAAAAATGTGTCGTCTAAGCTGGCCTCAAACTCCCGATCCTCCTCCCTCCACCTCCTTAAGCAAACCCTACTGGCATTCACCACCACAACCAGCTAAGAAGAGGTTTCTTGTTTATTTGTTTGTTTGTTTTCTTGAGATAGGGTCTCTCTGTGTAGCCCTGGCTGTCCTGAAGATACAAACAACATGATTTGCTTACCCTTGGCATATTTTGGTCTGATTTTTTTTCTCTTACTAAGTTTTCTGTGAACTGGCAAACATGCTCTGTCGTCAATAGTCTCTCCTTACCCTGTGCCTAGTACTCAAAACATACTCTGAGCCCCAGTGAGGTCACAGGAAAAGGGTGTGGCTGCATCACTTCCAACATCTCACTTTGCCCTTTCGGTTTAGTTTAAACTTGATCTTTTATTCCTTCTGCCCTCAATACTTCGTTCAGGTTAGTATTGATCTGATGAAACACCATGGCCAACCAACTCGGGAAGGAAGGGTTTGTTTGCCTTATACTTTCACATCACACTTCATCCTTGAAGGAGTCAGAACAGGAACCCAAACACGGCAGGAACCTGGAGGCAGTAGCAGATGCAGCGGCCACGGAGGGGTGCTGCTTACTGGCTTGCTTCCCCTGGCTTGCTCAGCCTGCTTTCTTATAGCACCCAGGACTACCTGCTCAAGGATTGCCCCACCCATGATGGGCTGAGCCCTCCCAAATCAATCACTTCTTTAAAAAATGCCCACAGGCTTGCCTACAGCCTGATCTTATGGAGACATTTTCTTAGTTGAGGATCCCTTTTCTCTGATGACTCTAGTAGCTTTTGTCAGGTTGACAGAAACGAGCCAGGACATTCACCTTCCAGAAAACCCTATGCTTTTGTGGTTCAAATCCACTGCAGAGGACCTGGGTGGGTATGTCAAATCACTGCCAGGCCTTCAAGAATGGGCACATCTCAGCACAGGGCAAAGGTTAGCACCAGTGTTCAGCTAAGGAAGAGTTTCTGAGCCACACTGTCATGGGACGGACGACACTGGGACGGAAGTTCACCTGCTTTGACTCTAAGCCTGTCACCATCAAGCCTTGGTTGGCCTTCCTAGATGCCTCTAGTCACTTGGTACCCCAAAGTGCCATCTGTGCTCCTGGGCCGAGTCTTCATTTCTTCCTTTCCCCTCCATTTCCTTCTAAAAGTGATACAAGCAGCTGAGAGAGGCAGGGAAAGGCGGAGAGGGGGAAAAGCAGAAAGCGAGTCTCCCGGTGTAGAGAGAAGAGAACACACCTATGGAGGCAGCAAGTATTTTGCTCTGCCAGAGAGGGGAAGATGTTTTTTAAATTCCTTAACCACGAACCAGATTAGGGTATCATTCTTTTATGTTGTTTATTTGGGCTAAATACATCCAAGTGGTTAACTTTATTGTAACACAGTCTGCTCCATGCTGTTCATTAGATTTGGAGAACTGTTTCCATTTGTTTAATTGCTGGCTTCTAATTTGCTGAGTTGCTTTTTCAATAGGCCCACGGGTGACATTCAGAAGGCACCTGATGCCTTCACTGTTGCCCTGGAGATTTCTTTGTATTTGTTAGGGTTTGTGTTCCCCACTTGGATGCCATTGCTTTGCCCAGCATCTCACCTGTGGTCTTTTCTGTGCACATTTGCACTCAGCAGGGACAGTCACCTGGGTCGAGGAATGTGGCACCCAGCAATTCCAAGATTATTTTAACAATGTTGCAAGCCCAGGCTCCATGTTTGTTTATACACAGTTGACAAACAGCTTTCTCCTTTGATAAGCCTCCTCACCTCCAGGTCTCTGCACTACTTAACAGCAAGGGGTCAGAAGAAAAGGAAGACCCACAGGTTTTTACAATCTTATTATTATTGTATGTGTGCCCAACATACATGTGGATGATATGTGCATGTGTATGTGATGAGTATGTTCAGGGGCTCATGGTGTGGTGTGTGTATGTGTCTGAGAGCATGCATACGGGCCTGGGAGAGAAGGGTAAAGGAGAAGGTGGAGGGGTCAAAGGGGGGAGGGGTTAAGGGGAGGAACGGGGAGGGGGGACTTTGTAAAGTCTGTTATCTTTTTCCACTTCCACATGGGTTCCAGAGATCCCATTCTTGAACAGTGAGTGCCACCCCTCCCCCTGCTGAGCCACCACTATAAGCCACTATGCTAGACCTACTTTTGATCAGCAAGGGCTTTCCCAATATCTTCACTTGCTTACATCATTATGATTCATGCAGTGTAGTGTATATATATATATATATATATATATATATATATATATATATATAGAGAGAGAGAGAGAGAGAGAGAGAGAGAGAGAGAGAGAGAGAGAGAGAGAGAGAGAGAGAGAGAGAGAGACGGTTAAGTTGAAAGAATTTGGTGACTTCAATCCATAAATCTAATCAACTGCTTGTAAATGTGTCAACACAACAGCCCACATTCTCTCTGTAGAGAGGACGCCATGGTAGAAGACACCCCAGCTTCTCTGCTGCCTTGATTAACATTTCTTCTAAGCAACTGGGAAGTCATCAGAGAACGGGGGCGACACTTCACTTTGGCCTGGCAAACTGTAAGAGGACCTGTGGGCTTATCCAGATACTCGTATTGGATGGCATAACTAACCCTGAATGAGGGGTCTGGATCTGTCTTAATGGGGCTGGTGTTCCCTGAGTGGTAAGTCACTGAGCTTCCCCAGCAACTCAGCTGGAGCCGGAGAGGAACGTCTGCAATCCCCATTTTGGCTCCAAGATTAAAAACATATATGAGGAATAATTTTTGAAGAAATAATTTATTCCTGATATATTTTTACATATAATTCTTTTCCGAATTAAATCAACTTAATGAAAATTAGATTATAAGACAGAAATCTGTAGATTTCAGTGCATCTGAGATACTGATCATACGTTTTAATTAATGGCTTATTACACTGTATTATTGTAACCCTATAGCCATAGTTTAAAAGTACAAACATGCAAGAGTAATATTTGCAAGCAACTGGGAAACAGGTTAAGGTGCACCACAGACGGCAGTAATGGTTTCCATTCAATTGTGTCCCCGTATCTTATTCCAAGCAAGACTGATCTATAAAGCACGCCCCTCAATCCAGAACCAGATAATAATGGAGATAAATGCTCTGCCTGGTTAGGATTTAAGAGCAATTTCCTGAGGCTCCATTATAAGAGCACGGTGCTGGCTGGCCATACACTAAAGGGGGTAAGGATTGTTGTACAGAGCCCTTTTTCTAGTACCAGTTTAAATACATCATGTTTTCCCAGGGGATTCTAGAACCTTCCATGGTGTGATTTTACTATATTGGTAAACTGTTTTTAAAAATTAATTTATTTTTTACTTATTCACTTTACATTCTGTTCAATGCCCACTCCCAGTCACCCCTCCCACAATCCTTCACCCATATCCCCTTCTCCTCTAAACAGGTGGGAGTCCCCCGTGTATCCCCGCCTTCCATCCCCTGCCCAGCCACTTCAAGTCTCTGTGAGACTAGCCACTTCCTCTCCCACTGAGGCCAGACAAGGCAGCCCAGCTAGAAGAACACATCCCACAGACAGGCGACAGCTTTTGGGAAGGACAGCCTCCTCTCCAGTTGTTCAGGACCCACATAAGACCAAGCTGCACATCTGCTACATATGTACGGGGAGGTCTAGCTCTAGCCTGTGTATGCACCAATCCCTGACACTATCAATGATACTCTGTTGTGCTTGCAAACAGGAGTCCAGCATGGCTGTCCTCTGAGAGGCCTTACTCACCCGCTGACTCAGCCAGAGGCTGACACCCACAGCCCAACAGTGGATGGGGCTTGGGAATTCTTATGGAAGAACAAGAGGAAGGATTACAGCCCCTACAGTGTTAGGAACTCCACAGAAAGACCAACAAAATCAACTAACCTCGATCCTTGGTGTCTTAGGGTTTTGCTGCTGTGAACAGACACCATGACCAAGGCAAGTCTTATAAAGGATGGCATTTAATTGGGGCTGGCTTACAGGTTCAGAGGTTCAGTCTATATCATCAAGGTAGGAACATGGCAGCATCCAGGTAGGCGTGGTGCAGGAGGAGCTGAGAGACTGACATCTGACTTCTAGGCAGAATACTGACTTCCAGACAGCTAGAATAAGAGACTTATAACCCACACCCACAGCAACACACCTACTCCAACAGGGTCACACCTCCTATTCCTGCCACTCCCCGGGCCAAGCATGTACAAACCATCACACCTGGTAAACTCTTTAAGATTTTTAGGCAGATAAAAAAGGCACATCAGTCAGTCACAGACAAATCTCATGCGGTTTATTCGCAAATATCAATGCTTTATCAAAAGTAGGCGTTACTAGTACCGAGGCCAAACTTAGACTTCTTCTGAAAACACAGCATATGTTTCTATTTCAAATTTAAAAAAAAACACCACCTATATCAACAAATATCTTATTAGATTTATAATATTCTAAGATTGTTGGAAAAGGTAGGAATAGTGTTTTGAATTCTCTTTTGAAGAAACGCATTATATTTTAAAAGAAAATTAATTGGGAAGATTTAACACATAATTCAACCCATAAAACAATGCTGTTCCAACTTAGGATAGAGCAGCACTAGGTACATTTAATCTTGCTTCGGAAAATGACTGTGAGTATTCACTTTTTGTTGCCTTTACATTTATCCTCTTCTTGGAAATGATCATTTCTCCTTGTGAAACTCAATGAGTCAGAGAGCAGACGGTAGGTTAGGCCATTGCTCGGCGCTCACACCCTCCCAATCCATTGCTCAGTGCTCACACCCTCCCAATCCATCTTTTATTCTTCTGTTTTGGACTTAGTTACTTATGTAATTGTATTTGGTTTCACTCAACAGCATATGGTGACAGAAAAGTTTAAAATAAATCTAGATATTGAAGACTTTGACCCTTGGTACAGAGGAGGTACTGTTGCTGTGTGATGGGTCTGAAACCAAAGCTGGGCAGGGTGTGTGTGTGTGTGTGTGTGTGTGTGTGTGTGTGTGTGTGTGACTAAAATCACAGACAAGAACCAGGCAGGACAGTGCTTGTTTATAATCCCAGCACTGGTGAGGCAGAGACAGAAAGATCTGTGAGGCTCACTGGCCTACAAACTCAGCCTAATCTATAAACAGATCAATGAACGGCCTTGTTCTAAATCCCTACAAACACTTTTAAAATTAAATAATAATAATAATTAATAAAGAAACACTTCCAATCAACCAAAACAAAACAAAATAACCCAATATGAATGGTGCCTGAGAAAGTGACATCCAAGCTTCCCACACAAATGCACATGTACACACACACATACACACACATACACACACACACAGAGGGAGAGACACACACACACACACACAGAGAGAGAGAGAGAGAGAGAGAGAGAGAGAGAGAGAGCGCTCTTAAAGAAATCAAAAGTCAGCCTTTTTTAATCTGTCTCTTATGGAAATCTTTATTAGAAGAAACCAAATATACAATGAGTACCAACAAATTTCATTAAATATCAACCATTTTATCTATCAAATGTATTTAGACCCTACGCTTTCAGTGTTCCTGCATAGCAGAGACATACTAACTACATAACCCACACCACCATGGGCTCAGGAGAGCCCAAACCACCAGGCGTGGGGTGGCGTGGGGTGGGGATAGGGGTGATGAGCCCACACTGCAAGGCGCCTGTGGGAGCGTTTTGGTATAAAGGTATCTAAAGTGAGTTTTCAACAAACCATCAATAAACAGCAGTAGGTTATTGTTGATTGGCTCTCACTGATCCCCTTCTCAGGGGACTTGCTGAGTTGGCGAACTGAGTCAGGTTCTCCTGAAACTTAGCAATCCTCATAAAATGATTCAAAACTGAATTAAAAACCGTTCTGGTTTCTATTGGCACAATAAAAATCTGACAGGTAAACAGGTTGCTTCGTATAAAAGTTAGTGGGACTGACAATCCATAACAGGATGGAAGAGTCATGTGTAACGGGGCTTGCCAGCCCAGCACACAGCTTCCCCTCAGAGGGAAAGTTGCCCTGTGACATGCCCACAGGCTGCCCCTTCAGGTCTGGGTGAGACACCGGACGTGTACACACCGACCCATCTTTTAAAGGAAACACTATAGAAAAGATTATACTTTAAAACTTCGTTTAGTAAAAACCAAGACAAATCCAACACATGTCCTTTCAGGCTGCTTCGCTTGCTGCGTGCGGCACCCATTTGTGAAGATCCACTAGGCACAAGGGGAATTGTTTGTATCACACAACGTACTCCTTTGAAGAGGAGGGTATCAAAAGCAGTGTCATGGCTGGTGGAGTCCAGTCAGTGAGCAAGACGAGGAAAAACAAACAAACAAAACAAAACATCCAAAACAAAACAAAACAAAAATCGCAAAACAAAAGAAACATGAGAAGACTTGTCACCACTCAACATTGCACGGTTTAAAGTTTCATTTCTTTCAAACGAGGTCTGTCCGCTTGCTCACAAGATCCGGGAAGTACTGACCAGCCAGGAAGGCACTGAGAGAATTGAGTGGCAAGGGCTGAATGACTGACTGGCAGCTCTCACAGGATACAAAGACCTAAGCCGGGTGATCTGCTTAACCTGTTGACTGTCAAACAGGAGCCGCCGAGGAAGGGCCTTAAAAAAGTTTTTCTTGCTTCAATTACCAATTTTCCCTACAGAAGTCTTTTAGTTGTCGTCTTTAAAAATACACTAGGAGCTATCAATTTAAATCATGTATACCTTCATCTTTTTACTATTAAAAAGATTATGAATGTATTCAATATATTTTTTAAAACATCCAAGTCACTCTATGTAAAAATGATAATAATAAAAATAAATTACAAAACGAAAGATCTTAGTATAAAAACGTTGCATGTAATTAACAATTCCCCTGTGACTTCTGATGGCTTCACAGGCTACAGTGTGGGGCTTTGGTATAAGATGCAAAAGCAAGCCAGCAAGGCGGGGATTCGAACGTTCCCAACCAAAGCGCTACAGAAGGTGTGTTGGACGGATACAGTGTGGGAGGAGACACAAGCGGCAGGATGCCCAGCTGGCTCTCCTACTGCTTCTTGATCTTGCCCTGCTCCAGAAAAATGTTCATTAGAGTCGGAGTCACGAAATAGGGTCTTGAAGGAGAGCCTTCGTTTCTTTCTAGGTCTTCCACTAGGAGGGAGGAGGGCAAAGTCAATAGAGCAGCGAAGCGGTGAGAGGAGCAACATCGCCACCTGCTGCCCACCCGCTGCACAGCAACGCCAAACATCGCTCTTTTAGACAGCATCAGCGTTCATTGTAAACAGCTATGAGAAAACAATCAGCCCTTATTAATACATCGATAAGATATCATTTCATTCTGTGTTCCAGGTCAGTTCTGGCAACAGTTCAAGCATTTCCATAGAATGACTTAAGAAATAACATTTACCCCCCCCCATCCAAATTCACTTTCTAAATTACAACATCTATTTCCAAATTGCCTTTGTTGGGCCAATGGCAATTTAGATTGTAAAGCCTCGGCAAAGAGACCTTTGTGTGTGATCTCAAATCCTTCCATAAACAGTTCTGGAAATATTGCTCTGTGTTTCAAAAAACTTTAATTGCTGCGTAAGAAAAATGGCTTCTAAAATTCTTCTCAAAAACAACATTCATTTTTACTCTATGCATTTTAATTACAGAAGTAACAAACAGAGACTGTTTTTCTGAGTGGGAATATACTATAACACAGCAAATCAGACAGTTAATTTCTTATATCTGATCTATAGCCAACCTTATAACTTTTGCATGTATCTGAATCAACTAGAGGGTTTTTATCATGGTCCAGAGAGTGGTCCATATCCTAACAGAAGCTCGTGGGTTAGGTGGACCCCTGCAGCTAGCTACAGGCTCACTATATGTCACCATTGCCATAGGTTTTTGTTGAGGTCCTTGCATAGTTGTAAATAAAATACTACTAAAATGCAAGAGAAATAGATAAGTGACTGCTTTTCTCTGTTATCAAGAAAAAATGACAGGTGACATTTGGGACTGATAATCTCAATAAAGCAAGCCAAGAACAAGCTAGTGACTCTCCAGTGGGCCAATACTTCTAAAACCTTCCGGAATTACTGGCTCTATGTAGGAAGATGTCATACCACCGTTCTAAATCTAGGTTCACACACTTCAGGATAAGTAAAATAGCATTTATATTAACTTATAACACCAGGGTGTATTTCCAACTCTCAAATGCGTGGGCCGTATTGATGGCCACACATTACACTAATAATATACAGACAATCTGACATCAAACCAAAAGGGCACCGGTTAGGCCTGTGCTCTGTGGAGGGCCTTTTTATACTTGGCCCATTTCTACACACAGGGAAAAAGCATGCAATGCGTGTGAATCCAATTCACACTTTTCTGCACTGTGTGAGATTTAGGCGTGGCCACAACAAACCAGCTCCCACTCTAAGCCCCGGGGCTGTGGTGATGCAAGAACTCTTGATCTGATACATGCACAGCCCAAGGAAGCACCAGATGTGGTACCTGATAGGAGGCCACGGATCTGAACCGTCATCTGCTCTGCTCCCTCGCTAAAAGTCGAACCTCGACCTTGTGCCTGGGCGTCCCCATGAAAAGGAGAATCCACAGGCCTTCTGCGTGACTGTGAGAGGAAGCTCAGGGGAGGCAAGGGGTGAGGGAGGCAGCCGTTTCCGCTCTGTTCAGATATTCTCAGGTGGCCGGAGCTTCACAGTAGTGGGGAGGATAGCCCCAAACTCCGACTTCACCCAAGGATGAGTCTCATTTCACTAAAACAGAGATGAGGCTCCAGGCTCAGTCCACCTGCAGCAGGGTTAGTGCTGAGCCTACAGGACCTGTCCCTCTACAGCTTGTCAAGGACTAACTCGCCCACTTGAAATATGCTCTCTAGGAAACCAGGAACACAAGTCGAATCACAGTTTTAGAGAGCTGTTCACTGGCTTCAACAGTAACTATAACCATAGCAGCATATTTACAAATTCAGTACCATAGGCTGATCAACTACAACTCAATATTTTTATGGCTAATTGATCACACATTTATAGTGTCGTAAAAAAAATGCCTGAATACCCTTTACAAACATACACTTATTTAAAAAAAGAAGAAAGGCTAGCAAAATTACAAAAGTTATTAAAACATTGTCGGCTACAGGTGTTTGCACTTGGGACCACAGTCTGCAACGTAAACAAGGCCACTGTCCAATGCCTGGTCCCTCCGACGGTACCAACTGCACCTTTTCAGAAACCGCAGAAATACTGCTCTAAAGCAACCTTTTCATGTTGCTGTCGACCTAATTCACAAAGTGCCTGCGTGGAGCTTCTCTACTCTATCTCTGGGGAACCGGACGCTTCTTGGTCAGAATGCTGTGCAGGCTGGGTGTTACAAAGTAAGGTTTCTCGGCAGATCCATCGTTCCTCTCCAGGTCTTCACCTGTGTATCGGTAGCCAGGGTGGGGCAACGGCAGGGAGACGCCGCAGAACAAGGACCCGGGATTTTACAAAGTGGAGCGTTGAACAGGGAGAAACCAGAAAAGTCAGTGTTAGCGTGTCCAATAGAAGGCAAGCATGCGATGCTGGTGATGGAGAAGGTGGGAACCGATCTCTGGTTGGGAGAAAGGCCCACCCCACCCTACCCCACCCCAATGACACACACACACCTCACACTGCATGAGCCGTAGGAGTTTAGTTTCCCAAACCACCACATGGAAGCTCTTCCTGGGGTTTCTAACGTGTTGCTTCTCATTTCTGTGACTGTTCATTTTGGAAAGTAACCAATTGCCCCATATCACTAACTCAGTGAAAAAAATGTAGAACAAAGATTTCATTCCATATTTCAAGCCTTTTAGACCTTCAGGTAAGGTCTTGCTCCTAGCCCAGCCTGGCCTTGGATCTGCTGTCTTCTCGATTTGACCTTCCCAGCACTAGGGTCAAAGGTTAAACTGTTTTACCTGTTCACGTACCTATCTATGGGCGGGGCATGCTTGTGTGTGTGTGTGTGTGTGTGTGTGTGTGTGTGTGTGTGTGTATGTGCGCACATATACACATATGTGCATGCACATGGAAACCAGAGGCCAAGCTCAGGCATCACCCCTCAGGAGCTCTTTGCCCACCTTGCCTTTTGAAGTGAGGTTGTTCATGGGCCTGAGTGTGAGCTCACCAGTTAAGCCAACAGGCTGCCCAGTGAGGTGCAGGGTCTATCTCTCTGCCTCCCAGTGCGGGGATTATCAGCATGCCCTGCTTTTTACACTGGTCATGGGGACTGAACTCAGATCTTCCTGCTTATGTGGCAAGCACTTTCCTTAACCCTGAAGTCACTAAAATTATTTTATTGGTGTTTGGGGGAGGGGTATGAGTGCAGGTGTTCAGAGGCCAGCGGTGTCTGGTTGCCCTGGAGACAGAGTTCTAAGAAGGGATAAAATGCCCAACATGGGAGCTGAGAGTCGCTGAAAATCTAACTCCAATCTTCTGCAAGAGTGTGCTCTTCTTAACCATGGAAACATCAATACGGCCTCTTGCTTGTCTTTTCTTTTTTCTTTAATATTTTTTTTAATATTTTAATTACATTCATTTATTTCTCTGTGTGTGCGTGCATGAATGCATGGGCAGAAATTCACGTATCAAGGTGAGGGGTTAACATGCAGGGCTCAGTTCTTTCCTACCACCGTGGGTCTTGAACTCAGGTCATCAAACTTGGCAGCAAGCACATTTACCAGCTGAACCATCTTTTCAGGTTTTTGTTTTTTTTCTTCTCCATTTTTTAAAAAATAAAACAGAGAACCTAGGCGAAGGTGAAAAGTCCTGGTCCCACGTGAGCCAATCCATCTAATGTGTAAAGTTTTCCAATTTCTTTATTTATTGAAAATTGATTTTTAAATTGCTTAAGAAAACAAATCAGAACTTGTTATTTTCTAGATTTTTCCCCTCAGCAATCATCTTCCTCCCTCACCTTCCACGAAGCTGCTATTCTCCTACACGGGGCTTTCTCAGCCTGTAACAGGCAGCATGTAACCGCCGTCTCTCTGAAGACCCATGTGCTAGAGAAACATTGTCTCAGCCCCAGCGTGGCTACTGGGCTCGGTTCTCTCCCATGGTGACCCACCTCCTCCGGGTTCATCAGGGACACTGGGAGAGAAGACATTGTCGGTAAGGCAGACTCTCTGGGCTGTGTTAGGTCAGGGGCTAACGAAAGCATCCGGTCTCCAGGACATGACATAGTTGAAGGGAGCTCTAGAGAAAGCTCTGAAGGCCGAGTCTCTATGTAGGTGCACACACCTTCTGTGCTCACTCTCATCAGAGGCCTGCGTATTCGTCATGGCTCACTGGATGCAGTGACCCCATGTCTCTTTGAAGCCTTTGCATCTTGACTTTACCAGAGTCTGTGTGTATGAGATCTCACTGAATTACGACAGCCAATCGAGGGACAGGGCTCAGTGGTAGAGTGCTTTCTTATCATGGGTAAGGGCCTAGGTTCAATCCCTAGAGCTGTCATCCTCTCTCTCTCTCTCTCTTTCTCTCTCTCTCTCTCTCTCTCTCTCTCTCTCTCTCTCTCTCTCTCTCTCTCTCTCTCTCTCTCTCTCTTTCTCTCTCTCCCTCTATCTCTCTCTTTCTCTCTACTCCAAAACAGAACCAAAGAGCACCTACAAAATAATGTCTCCTTCCAAGTAAATGCGACTTTGCATTCGAAGTTGGTTAACAGTAAATCACCAGGCAGGCGGCTGCATTTTTACCTTCACCAAACACACACACACACTGGGTACTTACAGAAGCAGATGAAAATAGTTTCCACACACATCGAATAGACACTGAAGAACCCGTGAGCAATCATGTAAGATCCAAACACAAGAGTCTGTGAACAGACAGAGAAGAAAAGCGACACATCACCAACATCACTCAGAGCAGCAATAGCGCAACTGCAAACGCGGGGCGGATAAGGAAGCACTGGAGGATTCTGTTGGGAATATCTGGAACGCAGACACCGTTGATTGTATGATAGCATGCTATCCTGAGATTTAAAAAAAAATGTGCTTGCTCACATGACCACCTCTTACCAATGATCCTAGTACCTACCCAAAAGATCTCAGCCTTAAGATCCCGCACATCAAGACAATGGCGTCTAAAGGGTTAAGAGTACGCACTACCTGGGTCCTCAAAGTTACTCAACCTTTCTGTGTCTCTGCTTTGACGCGGGGGTGGGGTGGAGGGGGGAGAGAAGTGTTTATGCCACACAGATGAGGAGAGCTAGTTCACCGTCACAGGTCCAGCAGGACTCCACTCAGCTCTCCCCACCAGTCTACGCATCCATCCCCAGAGCTCTGGAGTTTTGGCTATGGAGAAGAATCGGATATCTCTCTGCATGGGCATCCCCTCCCCGCAGGGAACCACTTCACCCAAGTTAGAGCCCCATCTCAGGGCTCAGCTCCTGGCTAACATCTGCTGATGTCATTCACAAGGCCAGCTTGTTTTCCAGAGGGTCCTGTCATTTTATCTGGGGACAGCATTGTGCATTGTGAGCCAGCTTCTCTTGTCCTGCCTTGTTCTCCTTACTTCCTTACAGGTGAATCTCATGAGAATGCACCCAGTAAACCTTCTACACTCAACCTTATCAATGGAGAGGTCCTTTCCAGGCAACTCAGCATCTGAATCAGGAGGCGAGGGGCACAGATTAAGAATAATGCCCGCCGCTTTTACTATTTCTGTTTTTCTTTTCTTACGTTTCCATCTCTAATGATCATGGCATCCGTGATGCTAAGCTTCCATACACTGAACTGCTTCCCCAATACTCACATTAAAGCCTCAATTCTCAGCGTGATAGGACTGAAGAGAAGGGGTTTGGGAAGTAGTGAGGTCACAACGGGGAGACTATACAGGTATCCATGTCTGCTACCAAGAGACTTGGTCTGCCTCTTCCTCTCCAGCACATCTGTGAGGGAGCCCAGCAGGCACCTCCCAGCCTTTCAAAATCCAAGGAACACATTTATGTTGCCAAAGCCAATCACCCTTTGTGGATTTTGTGACTAAGCCATCATTTCTTACCAGGAAGGGGACCCAATAGTAATTTAAAGTCGTTGGTCCCTCTACAATTAGTTGTAGTCTTTCTGTGAAGAGCAGGAAGGCCAAGGCACCTACATAGAAAGAACAGAACACGGGAGTCACATACTGAGAGAGGCTGTGGAGATTGGTGTAGCAGAAGGCAGTTTCCAAACTCTCCACAGCTTCCCGTCCATGCTGTTAACACTACTTACCTACAATTCCAGAAACCAGGATTTTTCCCAGGAGTAATACAAAGTATGTGACTTCATCTGTAACTGTGACTCTGAGCATGGGGGGGGGGGGNCAAGAAAGTACAAGTCAGTGTGGGGCACACCCAGTGCTGGGGGTCTGTCGGAGGCAGACGCTCATGGCCTCACTGTTACAAGTCAGTGTGGGGCACACGCAGTGCTGGGGGTCTGTCAGAGGCCGATGCTCACGGCCTCACTGTTACAAGTCAGTGTGGGAACACACCCAGTGCTGGGGGTCTGTCGGAGGCAGATGCTCATGGCCTCGCTTTGCTGTGTCCTTGGTGAAATTCTGTCTGACAATTGTAAAATACAAGACATGAACACGGCAGCCAGGCATGAGGTCACTGCCTCCAATGAGGCCATAGACCAGAGCACTGTAGGACCAGGACCATGGGCAGCTGACCCATGGAGGTGTCTGGCCGTCTCTTTGAGGTAATAGACCAGCCTGACTCCATTTTAAGGATGAAAGCCATTTTGTTAGAAGGCCAGAACAAGCTCATTTCTGTTTGCTGCAAAATTTAATTTGACTGTGCTTCAACCTGCTTCTCAAACTTGACATGCTCCCCACACTTTGTGAGTACCCTGAAAAGATAGGATGCTCTGTCAAATGGTTTTGAAATGTTTGACCAAGTATCTACATAACCAAAAGTCCTCTGGAAATCTCCAACCTCTGAAAACCACCTTTTTTTTTTTTTTTTTTTTTTGGACTATATAAACCCTCCCCTCTCCTGTTCAATGCTGTTTTTTCAAACCCCACTTTAAGGACAGAAAATAAAGCTTGCTTGATTGGACCGAAGAACTTGGGTAATGGTCTTTGCTCCGAGCCAGTAATGCTAACAAAGGCATCCCGGATCAGGTGTTCTCTGGCTCTGCACACTAACTTCACAGCCATTTTGAGAGGAAGGAATGGGTACCAAGAAACTGCTAATGTCATCTGGAGAATTCCTTGAGCAAGAGAGTCAATAAAATTAAATATGTTCTAGCCACCTATGTAGATGAGGGGAGCCGTAATTCTAGGATATGAAAAGCAGTGAGTGTTGACTAAAATCTACCAAACTAAAACAGGTAACGTGTGCAGACGAGAAGGCCAGAAACACCCCAGCTAGCTACAAGCACAGGCTCTCATGTCTCCGCTCACCACACTGCCCATGGCTGCCTTCAGCCCCATTACTCACTTCAGGATGTTTCTCATGAGCAGATAGAAAGCATCTCTTGTCGATTCACAGAAGTTCTTGCCATACAACGCAATCTAAGGGAGGCGATCGAAGCTCTTGTCAGTAGCACAAACTAACACCACGCAGGACCGTCCAGCATTAGGGAGTGCACGCCTTCACAGCTGTCTTTCATACTAGTAACTTTACGTTTTCTAATATCTGGGTTGTGGGGTCCCCAGGAGCTCTCTGGTGTGGATCCCACAGAACTTGCAGGGTCATGGATGCTAAGGAGAATCGCCAAGTGATATATGTAGGGTAGATAGGGGAGTCTATCTTTTGATGTAGTAGGTATTAAATGGTTTGAATATTGTTATCACACACACACACACACACACACACACACACACAAACACACATTGCTCCTAAGGAAATCCAACCCCTTCTGCTATGAATATTTACTAATTAAAAGTCTCAGCATTATAATGGCAGGTGAATTAATTGAATCTTCTGTCCATGACTATGCAAACCTCATTCCCGGCCCCCACCCCACTGTGGTGATAAGTAAGCCTTGAGGTACTGCAGCTTCTACATTTTGAGAGAATCGTTTGTTGTCTACTATGCAAACAAAAGAAACTCTTTAGAGGCATCCACATTCGCACAGGAAATGAGTTAGAGATTGGCCCAGGCATTTCCACCGATCACTCCTCTTTAACACAAGGTTCATTAAAATGATGAATTTTTTCCTTAAAGTTATGTAAATCCTTCTATAAAAAGGCATTTTCTTCCGTGAGGGAACCTGGAACAACAGCTTTCCTCTTACATAGTTATCAGACACACAGCACCAAGTCAATCTCCCACAGTTTTACTTTTATTATTTAAAAATTCATTACATTGCCAGGCAGTGGTGTCACGTGACTTTCATTCCAGCATTTAAAGGCATAGGAAGGCAGATCTCTGTGAGTTCTAGTCAAGCCTGGTCTAAAGATCAAGCTCTATGACAGTTGGGCCACATGGAGAAACCCTGTCTCCAAAAAGAAAACCAAAAACCAAACAAAAAAAAATCCAAAATAGTAGTAGTAGTAGTAGTAGTAGTAGTAATGATAATAATAATGATAATATTTATGTGTATGTGCATGCATGTGTGTTCATGTGTGTGTGCATGTGTGTATGCACATGTGTAGGTGTGTATGTTTGTGCATGTGCATTCTCAGTTTTGTGTGTGTGTGTGGTGTGTGTGTGTGTGTGTGTACATGCGTGCTCACTCCACTGCATGCCTATGGAAGACAAAGAACAACTTGCAGGATTTGGATCTTTCCTTCCACTGTGTGGGAGCCAGTGCTGGCTCTGCTTGTTAGGTTTGGCAGCAAGCATCTTTACCTCCAGAGACATCTTTGTGGCCCTCTTCTGAAATTTCAACACAAACATTTCCCCTCAAATGTAATACTATCTCAAGAAAAGGGCAGCCCTGATTGATGTGTGGGAGTTGCACACCCACATATCAGAAAGACAGTTTCGATCACGTGATACCGTCAATGCCCTCCAGGCAACAGGGTGGACATGGGGTCAACTGTGCAAACCAGGGGCATCATAAATAAGCGGTGGCCTACTTACCATGATGTAGGCATTTCTGTTTAAAAACTTCACCATCTTTTCCAAACACCAGAAACAGCACCGTAGGCAGCAGTGCAGGAACTGAGCGGCACTGTTCTGAGCCTCTGGGGGAGGGAGGGGCATGTAAGTCCATTAATGATGTCAGTCTTCAGACTCAAGGTAATGACATTGAAAATAGGATTTAAGGATTTGTGTGTGTGTGCGATGTGCACCTAACTGACTTTTTAGTATACAGTTTCATGGCTTTAGCATATTTACAATGTTGTAAAATAATTTCAGTATTTGTTTTCAGAAGTTCTTATCAAACAGAAACCAATGCTCAATTAAAAACAAAATCACCCTTCCTCATTCTTCTTTCGCTTGCCCCCCATCCCCAGCTCATACTTGACTTGGTGCTGTAGGGCTGTCTCTACTAGAAGTCCTGAACAGAACAATGCAGAGAGGATCCTTTCTCTCACTTAGCATCATGTACCCTTTCATCTGTGGGTAACACTAACGTTCCGCTGCAGGCACATCATGCACCCCTCATCCTGTCCACTATCAGTGCACATGCGGGTAGTTCACACCCTTCGGCTATGGTGAATGGACTGTTGGCATGGGGGCGGAGAGGGGCACAAGGTAGAAGTGGAATTTCTGGGTCAGTATGAATTTCTATTTTCAGCACTTTAGAAATTGCTGTTGCTCCCATAGTGGCTATACTGGGAAGCATTCCTATCAAAGGATCCAGTTTCCCAACAATCTGCACTCTTCCAGGCCCTGTGTGTAGCGGTTGCTTCAGTGGCCATCCTAATGGGTGTGTGGTGCCATCACGGTGCGGTTCTGGTTTGTGTGTCCCTGTCTAATGATGCTGCAACATTCCCGCCCTTGTTGACATTCCTGGTCTGTATGAGAACTCTTCTCAAATCCTCAGGCTATCTTTGAGCTTTTCCTGTTTGGTATCGAGTGGCAGGAGCTCCGTGTGTGTTCTGGACACAGGGTTATCTGGAGTCCAGCGTTATCTGGCATATTATCAGCCACTATTTCCCCCACTGTGTGGATTGTCTCTTTCTTTACTCTGATGGTCCTTTGATGCACGGGTGTTTTTAATTTTCACAAAGTCCAATTGACTTTTCCTTTCTTTGTGTGTGTGTGTGTGTGTGTGTGTGTGTGTGTGTGTGTTTTGTTTGTTTGTTTGTTTGTTTGGTGTGAAAAATCAAGAAATTGCCATCAAGTCCGATGGCATAAAGATTTCTTTTCATGGATATAGGTACAGAGACAAAATTTAGAGCTAAGATGAAAGGATAGACTATCCAGAGACTACCCCATCCGGGAATCCATCCCATCATCAGCCACCAAACCCAATACTAATGCACATGCCAGCAAGATTCTGCTGAAGGGACCCTGATATAGCAGCCTCTTGTGAGGCTATGCCAGTGCCCGGCAAACACAGAAGTGAATGCTCACAGCCAGCTATTGGATGGAACACAGGGTCCCCAATGGAGAAGCTAGAGAAAGTACCCAAGGAGTTGAAGGGGGCTGCAACCCAGTAGGTGGAACAACAATATGAACTAACCAGTACCCCCTGAGCTTGTGTCTCTAGCTGCATACTGCTTGTGGACGTTGTACATCGTGGTGCGCACTAGGCTCCGCACCACGATGTACAACGTCCACAGGGGGGGAACTTTCGGGATAGCATTTGTAATGTAAATAAAGAAAATAAAACAATTTAAAAAAAAGATTTCTTTTCATGTCTTTTTTTTCTAGAAATGTTATAGCATTGCCCCTTATGTTTAGATCTTTGATGTGTTCTGGGTTAATTTTGTATTTACTGTAAGTATGGGTCCAACTTCACGCATTTACATTTGGGCATTGCGATTTTCCCATCACCATTAAGCTGAGTAGTCTTTCCCCATCAGACAGTTTTAAATGTTAGAGTTGAGGCGTAGGGTCCACATACGATTCCAGGTCTAGTCATTCATTCGATCCCCAAACCATTCCCTATTTTGTTGGCTATCATTTTGTCTTAAACCGGGAAATTCAGTCAGGAAATGTGAGCCCTCCAACTTTGTTTTCCTTTGATCATCTTTTACCACACAGTGTGAGCATAGCCCCTCTGTGTGTCTATAGACTGCATATGCCATGTATGAAGATTGATGTCTGTGGCTCACCATGATGTCTGACCTGGCCTGAGCTCTAGACACGGAACTGCAGGCCTGACTTTTCTACCACACTCCTCTGCAGAAATATGTTAAGGCAGAACCTTTCAATTCCTTCTTGAAATGTGCTTTTCCTGGTCTCCACAAGGTTGACCACGAGGACACCGGATACGTTCTTCCTTCCCCACCTTCCCCACCTTCCTCTTGGTATCCAGTCCCTAGCGAGTCCTCCTGGGCTGTGTTTCAAAATACATTCAAATCCCTACAACTCCGGTCCTGTCCATCCTGACCCAAATTAGTCACCAGGTCTCCATGCACCCACCCCATCCCATTCTCACCACGGAAGTCTACGGTCAATCCCGGAAGCTTACTTTTAAGTCGCCTGTCCAGGTATTCTACGATCACTTTAAACATCTGAACAGATGCAAGGATCAAAGATCCAAAGGCCAAAGACCCCGTGTGGTATCTAGGTGAAGAGAAACAGAATGGGAGGCAAAGGGTTGTACTGCGTGCACAGGGTGCCTCTTGAACAATTTCACGGGTAAAGTGCCTTAGCGGACAGGAAGGGCTTTTTGCAATCTCTTATTCAAATTGATAGAGGCCTCCACAGAAGGTTTGAAACCAAGTACCTTTCTGTATAGCCCAAAATCTGTTCTCCTAAAGAGGACCTGACTTGATCAATAGGGACATAAGTTAATTCTTTTGTCACCCAACTCTATCTCCTCCAGTCTCCGGGAATATGGGATTTAGGACATTGGCCTAAATCCAGGCAAGGGATTACAAGGCTGTGGCTACAACCAGCGAAGGCAAGGAGCATCAAATCATATTTTCAACTCATTAGTATTTTGTCAATTGAGTTCATCAGCAGAGAAGGAGTACAAACTGTAACAGAGCAAAGGGGCACGAGGATTAGCACCGAGCTTGAGCTTACCGTACTGCTCGCCCAAATGCAGTGAAGAGTGGGTATGGCGGGATGTCGTCGGGTTTTTTCATGGCCCAGTAATAGGAAGCAAAGGCACCAGCAAGGGCACACTGACCCAAGGCAATGACAAAGTTTATCAGCCAAAGGAAGGCAAAGAGGTTGTAGAACTGGAAGGTCAGGATGTAATTGTGGTACGTGCTCCTTCCGCCATAGAAAGCAAAGTTACACGATGCGCCGGGGCAGTCTTTGGGAATGTTAGTATTAGGAAAAATCTGTGCTCAGAAGTAAAAAGGGAAATATGGTATTAAATGTGGTTCTTATCTTTTCTCCTAGCCTCCAAGTGCATATTCTGTCTTTTTCCCCCCATGACTTTTGGTTATCACATCTCTGATATGTTAATTTATAGAACTCTTTAATGAGCTCCGGGAAGAGCTTGTTTCCATCATATGCACCTATCTCTCTTCTTACCACACTGTGCATCGATCTCTCATCCTAATGCACTCTTAGATTAGTGCTTTCATTAATTAGTGCATACCGGCTTCTAAGGTGTATTATAGACAAGCGAGCTCTGTGTTTGCTGTTCTCAGTGCCTTCCCGAAAATACCCCCTTTCTTTCTGCCTCTTTCCCCTGTATCAGCTTCATGATAAGCTAGCATTTCCAGGATTCTATTTCTCACCTCTGGGTCACAAGTTTCATCTTCATATATACATTGCCCCTCTGGGACCATAACTTTGAATATTGGTACCCCTGATGTAGCCAAGAAACTGAACAAATGATTAAGGATAAACTATTTACCATTAAATTGAAAATAAACAGACAAGAAAAGGATAAAAATAATCCACAGCCTGCAGAGAAATGAGCTTTAAAAGTCTTTTCTTTCCATTCTCTTAGAAATTACCCTCCTAGGAGAATGATATCATAGGCCATCTGCACTGAGCAGGCCCTCAGTTATATAGAACTAAATAGAGTTAAATAGTTACACAGACCTATAGAATTATAGAGTTATATAGTTCCACAGAGTTATAGACTTATGTAAAGTTATATAGTTATATAGAGGTATATAGTTACATAGTTATGTAGTTATATATAGTTATACATAGTTATATAGTACATAGAGTTATATACTTATATAGTTATACATAGTTATATAGTTACACAGTTATATATTTATATAGAGTATGGAGTTATATGGTTATACATAGTTATATAGTTATAAATAGTTATATGTAGTTATATAGTTATATAGAGCTATATAGTTACACAGAATTATAGTTATATAGTTATGTAGAGTTATACAAGATACTTCTTAGCTTATTGCCAAGATGATGATCCATCAGAATAGAACAGGTCTCTGTGACCTTGTTAGAGGAACAATAAATTTTATTGACAGTTCAGAAGGGATGAATCATAATCTATTACATCTTTAGATTGTTTCTTATCTTCATAAGAATGAAAACCCCTAAGATGAGCATCTGGTCCTGAGCAGCAAGGTGGACTTGAGGGATACAGAAGTCAGTTATAAAGGGTGGGAGGATACAGAAGTCAGTTATAGAGGATGGGGGGATACAGAAGTCAGTTATAGAGGATGGGGGGATACAGAAGTCAGTTATAGAGGATGGGGG